>NC_142029.1:92723414-93023414 GCF_982192425.1 Myodes glareolus | reverse complement strand
TACAAAAATCAAATGAACAGGACACTAAAATTAACTCCATGACATATTGTTGCATAAAGACTGCTTGTTTGTTTCTGGCTTCTCAGACTCAAAATAACCACACAGAAACTGTATTAATTAAATCACTGCTTGGCCAATCACTGTAGCATATTCCCAACAAGCTTTTACATCTTAATTTAATTCATTTCTATTAATCTGTGTATCATCACGTGGCTGTGGCTTACCAGCAAGATTCCAGCTCATCCATTCCCGGTGACGGCTAGATGGCATCTTCCTGACTCTGCTTTCTTTCTCCCAGCATTCACTTTGGTTTTCCCTGCCTAGCTCTGTTCTGCACTGCTATTAGTCTAAGACAGTTTCTTTATTAATCACTGGCAATTATAGCATACAGAGGGGAATCCCACATCACCTTCCCTTTTCTGTCTAAATTAAAAGGAAGGTTTTAACTTTAACACAGAAAAAATTGTATATAACAAAACAAAATTACAGTTACAATATTTATGTCTGCTTTATCTTTTATCACAACTAAGGAAAAATATAATTATAACTATTTATTCTTTAACTCTATAAAAGACTACAGAAGGATCTAATATTACCTAACCAAACAGGAAGTACATTCATTGTGAGCAACTTCCAAAACTCTAGAATTGACAGAGACATCTCCCTGCTTGGACAGATACACAAAGTTCTTCTTTAATGTTGGAACATCTGTCTTCAACCTACAGGTCCATAGTATCTGGCAGACTTTTCCGCAAAGCAAGAAATTTCAAAGACAGTTCCACCTATATTAACAACTTGTCAGTCACTTTCCTCTATTCCCTGCAGAATGTCTGGTCGGTTTTTCTGTGAAGCAGGAATTTTGAAGGACTCTCCTGCCCCCCCTTTTTTCAAAGTTCATCAGTCTTTCCGTGTGTCCTGCATGTCCAATCTGCAAAGCTCATTGTCATCAGAGTCAAAGGCAAGAACAGTTTCCTTGCCCAGTAACTAACCTTGTCACAATGAAAGCAAACTCCATAAAGAATATCTTCAATGCCCGTCACCTTCTCTGAAGTAAATTACAGCCAGGAGCAGAGGTGTCTTGTCAAGAAAATCTTTACATTAACAAAATGCTATATTCTATAGGATTTGAAGTATTTAAAGACCATGTATCTAAAATATATCTATTTAACTTAGAAAACATACCTAACATATCTACAAATTTGATTGTTATAAATGACAAACTACTGACCTATGTTTCTTCTTTGTCCTGTATAGTTTATAATAATAGCTTTGAAAAACTAGAACTTTATCTTATATTTTGAAATGAACTACATAAGTACAATACCTTAAACAAGAGGAGAAAAACATATACAATATATGGTAGCAAAAACACCCTTAAATTTGTATCAGCCTACAAAAACACTTTAGACAAGAGTAGAAACATATATACAGTATAACAAAGATAACTATAAACAAAAGAAGAAATGTATATAATTTGTTGTAACAAAAATGACCTTTAATTGTATCAATCCTAACAAATAGAAAATATCTGAGATCAATAGTCGTCTCTTAGTTTATAATAAATTTAATAATCTACTCTATTACTTAAAGTAGATTCAGCAATCTACTCTTTCATTCTATATCATTATTGCATTCTCTTCCTTTTCTTTTTTCCTCTTTTTTAACAAAGAGATCCCTGAATGTAATATCATTTGCATAATTTTTTCCTTTACCAATACCAACATCAATTAATAAACAGCCCCACAAATGATGACATGCATCCATTACCAACCAAATGACCAAATTACATTCTCCCCAAACTCTTAGGAATGTGTGCATCATTCCCAAAATTACTTTCTGTTGCCTGGAGATGATAATACCCTGAAGAAACTGACATGTTGGCCAATGGCATTGCTGTGGTCCAAGTAGAATCCAGAGATCAATGTTAGGAAATTTTATTATTCACTGTAGAAAATTTACACATTAATAATATCAAAATGGAAAGTTTTAATTTTAAGACAGTAAAATAAATTTGAGAGAAAAGAAATTTGTGATAGCAGTAGTCCCTAGATTTTGGTTTTCTCTTTTTCCCATTCCATGTGGCTCTTCTGATATGACACAGAGACTCTGAATTTTCTTTAAACAACATGCTTGGGTTTAGAGAAGGAGAGGGTCACACTCCAACTCTAAAGTCAGCTTTGGTTTATAATTGAGTTGGAACAACAAATATTTCAAAAGGTAAAGAGATTTTGCTGTGTAGAAATAATTATACCATCATGCCAGATTATTTCTTTTCTTGGTAATTTTTCTGGACAGTTTCCTTTCTTCTTTTGATGCCTATCTGCCCAAAGGTCCTTGATGTCTTCAAGATGAATATTTTTGTTCTATAAAGACAAAAACAAAACATTGCCCCAACCCTAATTTTCTAAGTTTTTTTCTTCTTTTGACATATTAAATCACCACCTCGGTTGATAAACTACTACTTCTCCTGATAAAGAGGTTTCTCCTGTTCAATTTGAATCCTTATTAGTTTTGATAGTATCCATAACAAATACGGGGTATTGTGTTTACTTGTGGTTCTTTCTTTGTGCCCCACTGCGTTTTTCTGCAACTACTTCCTTTAGGACTGACAGCTTGGTTTCAATTATAGGCCAACCATTCATCCTGATTCAATAGCCATGTCAATGGAATGGGGTTATGAGGTTCAATTGTGGTGGATTTCTGGGGGACAGTGGCCCTTAGAATTGGGGATGTGACTCATGTATAGAATCATGACTTGCAAAACCTGTCTTTTCATGGATCTGAAAGTTGTCAAAGAAAACTCTATTTTCATTAGTAAGGACAGCACCCATATCATCCATGATGTTTCTGGCTCAGAGGTTTCTAAGAACCATAGAAATGAAAGACTGAATGGCTCCCTTGTTTACATCAAAGTCTTTCCAATGGACCATATGGGTGGTGAGTTTTGAATCTTGTTGGCCTCCTACTCCACTGATGTGAGGGCCAGGTCTAAATATCCAATGGAAGAAGGAGAGTACCTCCATTTCTGTTAATATGGTGATAGCTACACTCACGTCTACCAAGTCTCTGACAAATTGTTCTTCAAGATAGACAGTCAACATTGTTGAACATGGAAAAACAGGGAGTGTCCAGTATATTTTTGGTTTATCAGAGCTTCCTCATACTGACAGGGCTAAGGAGTACTGACAGGGCCTGGAGTTAAAATTGGCAGATATTTTGACAGGCTGTGGTTTGCAATCCTTTGCTCAATGAAATCCCTTATTGCATCTGGGGCATCGGGTCCTAGGTTTTGCATGGGTGCAGTCACACCACAGACGGCCTGGTATGGAACATTCCTAGCAAGATCTATCTACTTGGGGGCCCTTGGGTGTATTGTCGCCATGCTGCCTGTCTGTAAGGAGGGCATCTAGGGAAGTGATGAGGGCAGTGATGGGACCGTTACTGGGGTCCAGACCTCTTGTGGCCAGTACCCACTTGTGAATGTCCTCATTGCAGACGGCTGGAACTGCATTGTGGGTGGGGGCATTTAGCCCTTCCCAAACCAATTCTTTGAGTAACATTTCCATAGTGGGGTCCTGGTCTGCTCTCTGCTCTACTGCCTCATTGACACGTGTGAGAAAGTCAGTAAAAAGTTCCCCTGACTGTTGGATAAGATTGTTGTTGTAAGTGGAAGGTTCTCACAGGGTGCATTCCTTAAGAGCCTTGAAGGCCAGATCAGAAACCTGTTGGTAGTGGGCTTGATGGCCTGTCTGTGCCAGAAGGATGGGATGAACAGCTACCCTATCCACTGAGCATGCCCAGGGTCACTAATTAAGTAAGAGGTTACTCTGTGCTTGAGTCTCTGCTTGGTTGCCATAAGCTGACTTCCAGCTAAGAAAGTGGCTGACTCCAGCACAGCTTTAAGCGAGTGTTCAGCTATGGAAGTGGGAATCCCAAGACTGGTCAACAGCATTTTGTCCTCGGTTTACTGGGAAGACTTCTGGGGGCATTTGAAGCCTGAGGTGGGGGTCAGGGGATGGTGGCAGCTGGAGGATCATAGCAGAGCACAAGGGAATGTCTGCCTTCAGGGGCTGGTGGGCATTGGACACTTCATTCCAAGGACATGGCAGCAGAGGTGTAGCCTCCCATGGTGGGAATGGAGCTTACTGGGAAACAGCACATGCAGTCTTGACTTTGGCCTCACTCTCTGCAGCAGGCCTCTTAGGGCCTGACCTGTCTTTTTCTTTTATCCTCTCATCAGACAAAGAGAGATCAGACATGGAAGGGGTGGAGGTGAAGGAGGAGTTATTCATTTTGTAAAGGGAGACAATTGTCAACAGGGCTGTGAAATTGTGTAAAAAAAAAATGTGCCTTCCTAACCAGACAGGCAGACAAACCTGATAGACAACACAAATGAAGGAAAGAATAGGTGTCCCAGTGCTTTCTTGCCAAAGGGACAGAAAGACCTAGCACAGAAAATGGACCATATTGGGGACACATTACGATACTGTGAGTGAGGAGAGGCAAAACACAATGAGAAAAAGAACTCTGACCAGGTGGTCTCAAAACCTATGCTTGAAGTACCTAGTTGGGCACCAGATGTAGCAGGGCTCTAGCATCTTCCTTGGGGGAGGGAGTGAGAAGATGCCGCATCAACAAACACAGATGCCAGGAGTCCGCTGAAAGGGATAGAGAAGACATTTATTTAACAATGGGGGAAAGTTTTTATACCCTTCCAGCACCCAGGCATTCCAATCCATTGACGTTGCTTGGTGGCTCCTCATTGTCCAGGCACAAGCAGGACCTTTGATAGCACCTGTTGCTAGGCCCTAACACACCTTAAAATAATATTCCATAACACCAAGCCACATAGCAAAGCATAAATAAGAGATGTGGATTAATTGAAAAATGAAAGTTAGCTAGTAACAAGCCTGAGCAATTGGCCGAGCATTAATAATTAATATAAGCCTCAATGTGTTTAGTAGGGAAGTGCTGGAAGGACAGAAACTTCTGCCAACATTCCAATTTTCAGTAAAATTTCCCAGTACCACAAATCATTGATAATAGAATAATAGATTAGTGACAGAAAGAAAAAAAAACATATAGTTTTCATCTGGTAATTCGTGCAAACATGCCAGAATATCAGACTGCTATCAGATGCAATACTTGCCATATGCTCTGCTTTTCTTCCTGTTACAATGATAAACACTCTAACAAAATGAAACTTAGGGATGAAAGGCTCATACTCCATCCCTGTGTGGAGTCAGGGCAAGAATTCAAGCAGGAACTTGAAGCAGAAACCATGGGTAAATGCAACTTGCTGGCTGGCGTTTTGACTCAAGTTTGTATTTCATGCTTACTAACTTTCTTGTACAGCTAAGAACTACCTGCCTAGGGATGATGCCACCCACAGTAGATTGGGACTTTCTGCATCAATTAATAATCAAGACAGTACTCCACAGACATACCCAGTGACCAACTTGATCTAGTCAGTTTCTCAATCAAGTTACCAGAAAGTTGTTGATACGTAGCTGAGTTTCTGAGAAAAAAGAAAGGTTATATTATGTCTGTCAGCATTGTTGTTGCTGTTGCTCTTTTGAGGAAAACTACCTTCAAATCTCATACACTAGGCCAAGTGGGCACGAGCACATTGGAGCTAATGGTTTACAGTCATAATCTGGAAGAGGGTATTTGTTTGGATTACAAAGCTCTCTATTTGGTGTTATAATTTTAAATAAAATATTCAGACAAATTCCGTTCTATTCTTTCCCTGTAAGGAATTCACATCCTAGAAGAATGTGGAGCAAATTCCTTCCCAGGCTAATGAGAAACAGTTTTCTATAAATTGTGAATATTCGTATGGGAACTCAGGCGGCTATGTCCAGATGGATGTGAGTGTATGGTTGTGGAAAGAATTAGAGTCCATTGCAAACACCATCTAATTGATCTGGGCACCAGGATCCCTAAGGCTTTAACGTTGCCTTTTATTTTAATTTGCATTACCATTAAGGTATTTTTTTTGTTACTGAGTTCAGGGATTCTGCATCCACCAGTTTCCCATGGGTTGACACTGACCTTGGCAATCTGTGGAAGTGTCTGTTATGAAAGCTTTTACTGCCTTGTGTTGCTTTGCCCAAAGACATCTTCCTGGAGTCTGCAATATATTAGTAATTCTAAAATGGGAGTGGCCGCAAACATTCTTAGTTGATTGGTCAGGGGTTTAGCCAATAGCACAAATATATTTAATGATAATATGAAAGGAGGGCAGAGGTTTCCTAGCTGCCACACAGTGACTATTGAAGCATGTAGAACACTGAGACACACCTCCCTATGACTCAGATGCTACAATGTCTTCTTCCAAGAGAAGACAAGACTTGCAGGTGCAAAAGAAGTGATTGTGCCAGAGGCTTCATAACAGCTGGAGGAAACAGCCTGGACTGCAATTGAGAAGAAGCTTTACAAAAAGAAAAAATAATGACAACAGGAAAGTGAATTGGATGAAGAAAAATCATCCCTGACTTAATGAAATAATCTCCAAGTTTGAGGGTAAAAAACTACACATTGATGGGAATCATCAGTTCCTCCTATTGGGTCATTATATTTCCATAAGTATTTACAGCAAAAGCTGTACTCTACCATTGTTGAATTACCAATCAATTTTATGTGGAAAGTTTCCTGCCTTCCTTCTCCCCGTGGCTCCAGGTTCAGACAGTAAAAATGATTTTTTTTGTGTCCATTTCAGGCAGGAACATAAGTAATGGGATACGGATTATGACCAGTTTCAAGTAGAGAAGCCAGTAAATGAATGACAGAGGTTAGGACACTGGAGTCAGAAAAGAAAAAAAATTATGTGTTTTCCTGATAGATACTGGATATTAAAATTTAAGGGAAATATATAAATTATATTTTAGGGATACCTGTATCTAATTACTTGCTAGATAAAATGGGTTCTGCTGTAAACTTTTGCCAGCCACTAACTCTTGCTTGTTTTCACCCACATAAGAGTTTAACCGGGCATGTAAGCAAAATGTGAACTTCCTAGACCAACTTTTCTGTTAAACTTTAAGGGATTATTTGTCCAAGTTCAAAATTAGTCCCGTGTGTGCTCTCTAGGAGTAGCACAAACATCTACCTATTCTCTACTTTCTCTCTGCTTTAATCTTTTCTCATCAGAATAGACCTGAATACTATTGCTTTCGGAATAGGGCAAGTGATGCTGGGTTATCTTTCTTGGGCCTGTTCTCAGCTGGCTTTGCTCCCCACTTGACCAGCAGTTGCTAATGTGACTGTCTCATGAGATCACATATGCCATGGTTTACTCTTAGCGTGGAGGAGATGCTATGATCAAGTTACTCCCAAACATATTATAGGACAAAGAGGTAACGTACATGTAGGCAAAGATGGCCCCGTGAAGCTATGAACAGGAAGGCTAAGCTGAATAGGAAGAAAACTCAGGAGTATTTAAAAACTGGTGACAAATATTTGGCTCATTTTGGACTGGGAGACTTTATGCATTTCCACATTGGGTTTTTAATCTCTGTTAAATTCAGTGTTCACTGTAGATACTACTTACATTTAAAAATTATATATCTGACAGTCAATACTATTGTAGCCAACACATTAAATGTATTCCCCATTTACATAAGCTATTGTGTATCATATTCCTACTTTTAAAAACATCTCTACAGGTCAGTTCTAAGTCATCATTTTTAATTAAGAGTCTAAGATCTGACTCATGATTTAAGCATTCTAGATGGAATGGTGAAAAAATTATTGTTTAAACTGTTTGTGCTTTTGGAAATAAATGAAAAAAGTATGGAGAGGAAAAAATGGGTGAAATAAAGAAAAATAAAGATGGAAAAAGAAAAGGAAGATATAAAGGGAGGGATGACTGAAGGAGGAATGGAGAGAAGGAAGAAAGGAAGGAAGGACCATTATAACTACTTATTTATTCAATTTACCGTTAGAAATAGTTCAGAAATAATTACCATGTAGATACTTGAACTCATTTTCTAAATCAATTTAACATATAAAATCCCAAGTTATCAGACTACTGTAAGTATGGTAGAAAAAAAAGGAAGTAAAGAAAAGAAAATGTCACTAGATATAATAGAGTAAACTAATAAACAGTTTATCTGAACATTTTGGGGGCTGAAGAGGAAAACAGAATGAAGAAGGGTGTTAGATGTCATCCATTGTATCAATCAAAATCCAAAGAAGGTAAGGAGTCAGCAGAGATTTGGGGGGTAGGGTAGATCCTAATATGTTCAAGGATACAGAAAAAAACCCAGGCCAGTTAGGACACAGGAAACGAGGGGTAAGTGGGAATACACAGGCTGAGTGACTGGAACATACCGTCACTCTGCATATGGGACATTGTAAGAACTTTTTAAAGTAATTTAAAAAAAATTGTTCATTCTTTAAAGCATGGTAAAATTCAGAATTAAGCACAGTCTTGGACTCTGTCTTTCCTTGGGTTCCTCTTTGATGTCCTCAGTGTCATTACTGGTTGTGGATCTGTTGAAGTTTTTATGTTCCATGAGTTATCTTTGATATGTCATATATGCCTAGAAAATTTTCTATTTCTCTTTGATTTTCCAACTTATTGGAATGTACGTTTTCAAAGGATGCTCTAATGGTCCTCTAAATTTCTCTTTGGTCAGATTTTTTCTATTGAAAAATGTATTTTTTATTTTTTTCAGTAAATTTTCTTTCCTTCTCTTTCCTTCTACTTTCCTTCTCCTTTCCTTTCCTTTCCTTTCCTTTCCTTTCCTTTCCTTTCCTTTCCTTTCCTTTCCTTTCCTTTCCTTTCCTTTCCTTTCCTTTCTTTCTTTTCATCCTGACTGCAGTTTCCCCACCCTCCTCTCCTCCCAGCCACTTTCCCCATCTCTGCTCTGGCCCACCCTACCCCACCCACTCCTCCTCCATTTCTATTCAGAAAATGGCAGGCCTCCCATAGATATCAACAAAACATGACTTATCAATTTCAGCAAGACTAAGTACTTCCCATCATATTAAGATTGTACAAGGCAAACCAGTATGTGGGAAAAGGTCCCAAAAAGATGACCAAAGAGTCAGAGACAGCCCCTGTTCCCACTGTTAGGCATTCCACAAGAAGACCAAGCTATACAACTGTAACCTGTATGCAGAGGGCTTGGTTCAATACTAGGCAGGCTCCCTGGTTGGCAGTTTAGTCTCTGTGAACCTCTATGAGCCCAGGTTGTTTGATTCCATGAGTTTTCTTGTGCTGTTCTTGAACCCTCTGGTTCCTACAATCCTTCCCCCCCACTGTGTACAGGATTTTTCCAACTCTGCATAATATTTGGCTGTGAGTCTGCATCTGTTTCCACCAGCTGCTCTATGAAGCCTCTCCGATGACAATTGGTCTAGACACCAATTGTAGGCAGGACTGACTAGGTAAAAGGTTATGTGTCTGGGCTGGTGTCCCAATCCCTCCTCTGGAAGTCTTGTCTGGCCATAGGAGACGACCAGTTCAGGCTATGGTATGCTCTATTGCTGGGAGTCTTAGCTGGGGTCATCTATGTAGATTTCATTATATCCATTTTTAGTGCTTTATTTTTCATCTCTAATTTTGTTAACTTAGGTCCTCTGTATTTCTTTTAGTTAGTTTGGATAAGGGCTTGTTGATTTTGTTTGTATATCTTTAAAAGCATTCTCTCTTTTTTTAAAAGTCACACTTCATTTCCATTTAATACTCTCTGCCTCAGTCCATGTTATTACTCTCAGTCAGTCCACTTGTTTGATCTTCTTTTTATAAGCCTTTGAGTTCCATTTTAGGATTTCTCTGAATGTTACTTGTCTATTTATTTTAAGATTAAAATTAACTTTTATTAATGCATATATGCATATACACTGGGAGTGTGCAGCGCCTGTGGAAGCCAGAGTAGGTGTCATTTCCCCTTGAATGGATTTGTTAACAGTGTTGAGCCACTGGACTTGGAAGCTGGCAACAGAACTCAAGTAAGCATAGTGAATGCTCTGAATTGCTGAGCTATCTCTCTAGCCCCTTGTCTGACTTTTTTAATATAGCCATGTGCAGCCATCAATTTCCTTCTTCTAAGCAGTTTCATTACATACCTCATGTTCTCTTAGGTTATATTTTTATTTTTTCAGTTCTAAGAATTTTTAAATTTCTCTCCTGATTTCTTTGATGACATGCTTGTAGTTCAATATTTTTTATTCAATCTCTCTACGTTTTTGTTTTTTGTACTTTTGGTGGTAATTTTTATTTTTGTGACCAGATAGGATAGAATGAATTCTTTCAATTTTCTAACAATAGTTAGTTTTCTTTGTGTTCTACAGTACGGTCTACGATATGGTCTGCTGAGAACATGTGTTCTTCAGTATTAGGGTGGGATATTTTACGTAGACAGAAGTTTCTGTCCCTCATGGTCCCGTGGGATGGAAACTTCTGTATGTTTCTTTGGGACTGAATTGCTGTGGGACCAGTGGGACAGAAACTTTTGTCTACAAGTTTACAGATATATATTACGTTGGCTTGGTTTATTATGTCAGGTTATGTTGATTCAAGGCTTCTTTTTGATGTTTTGTAAGGATTACTTAGTGGTGAGTGTACAACAATGACCTTCTGCTGTTACTATCTTGAAGTCAGTGGAGCCATTACATCACTTAAAAGATTAAGTTCACCAAGGTTTGGTGCATATATTGAGAACTATAATGTTATCTTGATGAATTATTCCCGTAGTTCATATGAAGTGCCCTTCTGTCTCTTCTGATTAGTTTTGGTCTGAGGTGTGTTTTATCAGATATCAGAATTGCTCACTCACTTGCTTTTTAGATACATTTCCTTCAAGTCTTTTTGTAGTCTTTAACCCAATATCTGTGCTGCCTTTTCCCCAGAGAGGCATACTTCCTGTAGGTAACAAATAGGTAAGTAATACTTTTGTTTGGAGACTCAAGATAATAAACATACCAAGTTACTGGGAGATAAGTTTTCATTCCTATCATTTTGTTGTTTATGTAAGTTTCATCCTTTACTAATCCTTATTAATTTATTCCCTGTTCCAGTTCAATTTGTTTACTTTTCATTTTATATGTATTTTATTTTTGTTTATCTATTTATTTTATTAATTAAATTTATTCATTTATTTTATACCCCTAACCCAATTTTTCCTCCCTCTTCTCCCATCCCTCCTGCCCTCCCCAATCCACTCCTCTTTTTCTATTTGGGGGGGGTAGCTCTCCCACAGATATCAACAAAGCATGTCATGTCAATTTGAGGAAGGAATAACTCCTCCTGAAACTCAACCCAATGTTGGACTGTACATCTATTCATCTGTTCTGTCACTAAATGACGGCTCTGTGATGACATTTAGGTAGTCATTAATCAGATTACATGAGATGGCCAGTTCAGGCAACCTCTCCACTATTGCTAGGAGTCTTAGCTGGGGTCATTTTTGTACATTCTTGGGAGTTTTCCTTGCACTAGGTTTCTACCTGACCCCCAAATGCCCCCCCTCATTGGGACATCTCTTTCATTATTTTCCCCCTCCATTAACCCCCTCTATACAATCACTCATGTTCCCATCTCTGCTGGCTACCAGTCTACCCATCCTGGGGCCCTCCGTGTGTGTCCCTTTTGGGGCCCTACTTGTTATCTAGCATCTCGGGGACTGTAGAGTGTAGTATGGCTATTCTTTACAGCTAATATCCACGTATGAGTGAGTACACACCATGTTTGGCTTTCTGGGTCTGGGTTACCTCACTCAGGATGATTTTCTCTCATTCCATCCATTTGCCTTCAAATTTCTTGTTGTCACTTTTAACAATTGAGTACTATTCCATTGTGTAAATGTACCACACTTTTATCATTCATTCTCTGGTTGAGGGGCATCTATGGTGCTTTCAGGTTCTAGCTATTAGAATAACACTGCTATGACCATAGTTAAGCAAGTGTCCTTGTGATATGATTGAGCATTCTTTGGGTATATGCCCAAGAGTTAATGGTATAGTTGGTTCTCGAGGTAGATTTATTCCCAATTTTTTGAGAAAACTCCATATTCATTTCCAAAGTGACTCTACAAGTTTATATTCTCACCAGCAGTGGGGAAGTGTTTGTCTTGCTCCATGTTCTATCCAGCATAAGCTGCCATTAGTGTTTTTGATCTTAGTCATTCTGAATGGTGTAAGATAGAGTCTCTGAGTCATTTTTATTTGCATTTCTCTGATGGCTAGGGATGTTGAACAATTCTTTAAATGTATTTCAACCATTTGAGATTTGTTGGTTGAGGATTCTCTGTTTAGATATATACCTCAAGTTTCAATTGGATTATCTGGTTTTTCATTTCTAGTTTCGTGAGTTCTTTACATATTTTGGAGATCAACCCTCTGTCAGGTGTGGTTAGTGAAGATCTTATCCTATTATGCAGGCTGTCACTCTATCTTATTGCCAGTGTGCTTTGCCTCACAGAAGCTTTTCAGTTTCATGAGGTGCCATTTATTAATTGTTCTCAGTTTTCTGTTGCTGATGTTCTATACAGGCAGTTGTTCTCAGTGTCAGTGCATTCAAGGCTATTTCCCACATTCTTGTCTATCAAGGTCAATGCACTGGATTTTGGCTTGCTGTATGCTTTTATTATATTTTGTTATGTTCCTTGTATCACTGATCTCTCTAATAGTTTTTTCATGAAAGGGTTTTGAATTTTGTCAAAGGCATTTTTTTTCAGCATCTCATGAGACAATCATGAGGTTTTTTTTTTCTTTCAGTTTGTTTATATGGTGGATTACATTAATAGACTTTTGTATGTTGAAGCATCCCTCTATATCTGGGATGAAGTCCACTTGATAGTGGCAGATGATCATTTTGATGTGTTCTTGGATTTGGTTTGTAAGTATTTTGTTGGGTACTTTTGCACCAATGTTCATAAGGAAAACTGGACTGTAATTCTTTCTTTGTTAAGTCTTTGTGTGATTTGGGTATCGGGTGACTGAAGTCTCATAAAAAGAATTTGGCAACATTCCTTCTGTTTCTATTTGTAAAAGTAATGGTATTAGCTCTTCTTTGAAAGTTTGGTAGAATTCTGAGCTAAAACCATCTGACCCTGGACATTTTTTGGTCAGGAAACTTTTAATGACTGCTTCTCTTTCCTTAGGGATTATAGGTCTCTTTAAATTGTTTATCTGGTCTTGATTTAATTTTGGTATGTTGTACCTATTCATAAATGTCAAAATTTTTTTTTTAGATTTTGCAATTTTATGGAGTACAGGTTTTTGAAGAATGACCTAATGATTCTCTGAATTTCCTCAGTGTCTGTTGTTATTTTTTGTTTCTGAATTTTGTTGTTTGGATATTCTCTCTCTGCCTTTTAGTTAGTTTGGATAAGGATTTTTCTAGATTATTGATTTTCTCAAAAAAAAAGGACCCCAACTCTTTGTTTCATTGATTCTTTGTGTTGTTCTCTTTGTTTCTGCTTTATCAATTTCAGCCTCCAAGTTATTTATTTTTTACCATCTACTCCTGTTGGATGTATTTACTTTTTTGTTGTTGTTCTAGAGATTTCAAGTATGCTGTTAAGTCACTGGTATGAAATTTCTCCAAATTCTTTATTTTTTAAATTTTTATTGTTTTTATTGAGCTATATATTTTTTCTGCTCCTTTTCCTTCCTCTCCCCTCCCTTTCTACTCTCCCCTATGGTTCCCAGACTCCCAGTTTATTCAGGAATCTTGTCTTTTTATACTTCCCATGTAGATTATGACATTATGTAAGATTCTCGTACCTTTATAAGCATTTCTTTCTTTAGGCTGGGAAAGTTTTTTTCTTTGATTTTGTTGAATATATTTTCTTGCCTTTGAGCTGAGATTCTCTTTCTTCTATTTCTATTATTCTTAGGTTTCGTTTTTTCATGGTGTCCCAGATTTCCTGGATGTTTTGTGTTAGGACTCTTCTTGATTTAACATTTTCTTTGACCAATAAATCTAATTTGTCTATTGTATCTTCAGTACCTGAGTTTCTCTCTCTCATCTCTTGGTGATGCTCATCTCATCAGTTGGTGATGCTTGCTTCTCTAGTTTCCTGCTTGCTTACCTAGATTTTCCATTTCCAGAATTCCTTCAGATTGTCTTTTCTTTATTGCTTCTATTTCAATTTTCAGGTCTTGAACCATTTCTCTCATCTGTTTGATTTTCTTCTTGACTTTCTTGGCATTCTTTAAGGGATTTATTGATTTCTTCCAACTTCTTGGTTGTCTTTTCCTCAGTTTCCTTAAGGGAGTTTTAATTTCCTCTTTAAGGACCTCTATCATTTTCATAGAGTTATTTTAAGATTATTTTCTTGTGCTTCTGCTGCATTGGAATGTTCAGGTATTATTGTCATATGGCTGGGTCTGGAGGTGCCATATTTTCCTTTCTGTTATAGAATGATCATTTACATTGGACAGTAGGCATCCGGATTTAGGGTGATTCTAGGTCTAGGTGTTGATTCCTACATTTGTCTATGTTGGATGGGTGTTTTGTTCCTTTGTTTTCTGTTTCCTTTCTTGTCTTCTGGCCTAAGTGGCCAAGGGTTCTAGTAACTGCAACTCTTCAGGTCCAGTAGGGTGTTTCTGCTGATATTTGTGGGGCCTAAGTGTGTTGATCCAGACTAGCCCCCTATAAAGCTGAGTTCTGGGCTTATGGAGTCTGTTTTTCTGACTGATGTGGGCTATACCTGTGCCTATGGAGTCTGCTAGAGCGGCAGGGCAGGGTTGGTCAAAGAGAGGATTATGGTTGTGGCATAAGGCATCAGAATAGGTCCTGAAGGAATAGAATCCAGTGGAGGCAGGTGGTCCAGCTAGCAGGCAGACCACTCACCTGCTAGCAAGCTGGCTATTGGGTACTGCCTATGCATTTTTTATCTTAATTATATGTATGAATATGTATCTTTGTAGAGGGTATGCGCCTAGAAATGTATTTGTCAGCAGAGAGAATTAGACAGGTCGTATCCCTAGGAGTTGAAGTTATAGGTGGTTATGAGCCTTCCATGTGGATGCTGGAACCAAACTTGCATCTTCTGTAAAAGCAATAGAGAAATGCTTGTGTAAAGAGCATTCCGTAAATGGTCTTAACCACTGATCCATCTCTCCAGATGCCCCATTGCTGCTCATTCTTTTCTGTGGCCCCACGAATGTTGTTTATCTTCCTCTTCCATACGTAGGATTCTTTCAATAGCTTCTGAAGTGCTGACTCAGCAGTCATGAATTTCTTTAGTTTGTGTTTGCCATGGATAGTTTTTCGTTCACTCTCAATTACAAAAGAGAGTTTCTTTATATATAACAGCCTGGGATAGCAGGCATTGTCTTCAAGAGCTCGAAATATGTTTTTCCATGACCTCCTGGCTTTTGGAATTTCTCATGAGACATGAGGGGCTATTCTGAAGGGTTTGGCCTTGTCTGTGACTTGAAGTTTCTCTCTTGGAGTACTGTTTCTTTGGGGAATTTCTTTTCTGGTTCTGTTTGTCTGGTATTCTAATTGTCTTCTGAATTTAGGTGGCAATTTCTTTCCCTAGATCTGGAAATTTTTCTACCGTGAATTCACTGAATGTGGTTTATATTACTCTACCATGAATTTAGCCTCCCTCCTTTTGGCCAGTGGCTCAGTCTTTTCTGTTGTCACATAGATCTCATGTGTTCTGTTTGTTGTGTCCTATTTTTTTTCTTTGTCATTCCTGGAACATTCTAATTCATCTACTTTTTCTTCAAGCCCTCTTAAAACCCTCCTCTTGATTCATTCCAGTGCTGAATCTTTCCACTGAAGTTTTTAATTGCTCTATTAAGCGTTTCATTCCAAAATTTGAATATGGTATTTTCAGCATATCTCTCTCATGACTTCTCTTTTCATCTCCAGAGTTTGCTTCTTTGTTTCATTTAACTGTTTGTGTTTTCTTTTAATTCAATGAAGAATTTATTCATATTCCCTTTGATTTCATTTCAACAGACATGTGACCTTTTCATTTTTCAATTCTTTATATACAATCATATCCAATTCACTGTCAACAGAATGCATCACTGTAAAGTTAGTAGTTTTTTGAGAATTTATGTTGCCTTGATTTTACATGTTTCATTGTTGCTGTATTGGGACTTAAGCATAAGAGATTAAATTATTCATTGGTTGGCCATTATTTTTCACCCATATTCTGTCAGTTGATTGGTTTGCAATGTTCAGGTAGGTGTATGTTGTAACTGTTGAGTTCCATTTACACCCACTGAGCTGGGAGTCTATAGTTCAGTAGGTAAATGTTCAGTATTTAAGATTAGGTTGACAAGCTTGATCACCAGCACTATTCAGGAGTTAATCTAAAGAGGCAATCAGCAACTAAAACCTTTTATCCTTTCAATGACAAAACTATGGGAATGAATGAACAAAGACATTATGATGTAAATTGAGATGTTAGTTATTAAGTGTCAGAATAGAAGGAAACGAACAGAACAAGACTAGGGATTAATATTAGAGCAACAAAGAAAACATCCAGGAGGTAAATAGAAGGAAGGATCAACAAAGACAACAAATGAAAGAGATAGGGAGAATCAACATAAGGTAGAAGGAACTGATAGAGGAAAGAAGATGTGACCAGACAACTTAAAATGTTAACAAGATTTGGGCAGCAGAGTCAGGGAGACCCTTAACTCCAGATCAACCTGTGTTTTGTAGGAAAGTGGGTAAAAAAATGGGACTGGGAAGAAAGTAGACAGGACAGGGTGAGAAAAAAAGCTAAACTCAAAAATAGTAGACAGAAAAATCAGGGAAGAAATTGCAAAATGAAAGCTAACAACAAAATAATGAAACAAAGAAAAGGTTCATTGAACATATAAGCAAGGATGACAAACCTTAGCCAAATCCAACCAAAAGAAAAATAGAAAAGACCCAAGTTAATATTTAAATGCTAAATTTTATAAAAAAAGAGAATAAAATAAATATCAATGAAACTTAGGGTCGTTATCATATAACTTGAAAAAACTCTATGTTTAATAAACTGGAAACTCTAGGAAATGGTTAAATAACCAGACACATGTGATCTACTAAAAGTAAATCAAAAGTACTGCAACAACATAAGCAAATCAATAACAAGATGTGAGATTGAAGATATAATTAAAAGTCTAAATCTAAGTGAGCCCAGGGTCAAGTGGACACATTACATTTTCTACTGAACTTTTAAAGAAGGGCTAATTTCAATGCTACAAAAGTTATTTTTTTTTAAAAAAAGGCATTAACCAGAAGATGCTGACAAACACATTTTACATATCAGTGCCCTGATACTGAAACTGAGTACATAACAAAAAAAGTTTATAAACCAACATTCCTGATGAACATAGCCGCAAATCTCTTAGAGAAAATGTTTACAATTTAAGGGCAATGACACTTTAAAAAGAATCTGTGTCGTGATCACGTTAGCTTCATTCCAGGGATTCAAGAATGACTTGACATATTCCAATCAATAAATATATCACATTATTGGACCCAAAGACAGAAATTATATAATTGTCTTAATATGCAATAAAGAAGTTTTGATAAAATTCTCTCTCCATGATAAAAGCCTCTCCCCCAACCAGAGATAAAATGGTCAACAACAATGTAATGAAGCTATATGTGAACAACCTATAGCCAATATTAAGAAGAATATGAAAAAAACCTGAGAACAATTTCCTCTAAAATGAGAAATGACACAGAGTATCCTCTCTTACTCAATATGGTGCTTAAAGTCTTAGCTATACCAAGGAGATATGAGAAATAAAAGGTGTGCAAATAAGAAGGAAAAGGCCCAATCACTGTATTTGTAGACACTAGATGCCCTACAGGGTCCAACAGAGAATTCTTAGACCTGATAAACATTTCAATAAACTAGGAGGATTCAACATTAAAAGGCCAGTAAGATTCCTGTCTACCTACAATGAAGATTCTGAGGAGAGACACATTCCCATTTGGAAAAGCCTCTCAAACCCAACCCAAACTGGGTCCTCTGAGTACTCCATATGCCCTTGGAATAAATATTAGAGACAGAAATTAAAGAAGGCTCTAGAAGACATACCTTCCACGTCCATCATAATCTGTGTTTCAGGAGATCCCAGACTACTGATCTTTCCTTGTGATTTGACTGATTATAGCATTTGTACTAAGAAAAAGGGTCTGCACTGTGCTCTTGTTTGTATGTTCACGGAAACTCTAAAGACAAAAACTCTAAAGTAGACGGCTGTGAGAGTCTATGACTGTTAGTAACTGCTCAATGACTGGATAAGGTCAACTGGACAGAGAGGCCGAGGGCCAGTATCCCAGGTGTGCAGTGCATAGGGAATTCCCAATGACACCTTTGACAGTGACCCCCAGATAACCATGCACATCAGCTTTGAGTTCTGTCTATTTTTACTGTTTGGGGTCAGTGACAGAATCTGAGAGATGTTAAAGTAGGTGTATATTTACACTTGACTAACTTCCAGGGGAGAATGACACGAGAAAAGATCCCCGGAGGTTCTTAAAACTCATTCACAATTCCAGATGGCCAGACTTCATGCCAGCGTGTGCCCTAGCTGTGACTTCTGCAGAGTGGCTAGACCTAAGACTGGCTTGCTTGGCCTTTGATGTTGGGGGTGATCGAGGCAGCAGCTCTCAGGCTGTGCCCTGGTCGCTGTGTGCTGGTGAGAATACCTCAGCTTGCCTTTTCTCAGAAGCGCCTATAGACAGACTTGTACTTTGAGTTTGAATGTGGTTACAGAGTCTCTATGGCAACATAGCGGAAACGTTTTATAAGTGTGACTTCCTGACATTACCCATGAGGCAGAGTCTAATAGCTGTGTGCGTGGACACACATATGTAAGAAGACTGTAGGGAACTAACTTCACAAAAGCTTCTCTCTGGAGACATATATATCACAAGCAGATTGAAATACGAGTTATGAGGTTCTGTTCTGGGTGTCCTAATGCAGGATAAAAACATTGTATTGAAACTCGGGCCTCCCAAGGCCTACTTTTACTTATCTCATCACCCACCTTCAATGGTAGAAGAAGCACAAATAGCACCCAGTATGCGCAAGGCAAAGAACATGGGGCTGTGACCATGCTTCTTAAATACACTTTCTTAATTTTCAGTTCCATGATAGACCTTTTCTCTATTGCCAGCCAGCCATGCACACACATTCTCATCTACATGCCTGCAGCTAGATAGGGAGACAATGTGTGTGTGTGTGTGTGTGTGTGTGTGTGTGTGTGTGTGTGTGTGTGTGCTTGCATGCATGTGTATATATATAGTGCCTACAGGACACTTTCTGGCTTCTTTTGTCTATTTTCATTTATATTCTTTTGGGTTTGTATTTTTGTTTGAAAGGGAAGTTTAGATAAACCTGCTGTAATAGTTTCTTGTATGGTTTTGGTTCTGAGGATGGAAGTTGCTTTGTTTTGCCCAAGTCAACCAACATATACAAAATATTTTGTCACATACAGTAAAGAATAAAGAAGAGAATGCTCAGTTGGCTTTTATTATATATGCTTACACATGCACACATACATGTGGATAAACACTTATATGTACATAACCACTTTTACATACATGTATACATATCCCCACATGTCCACACCCATACACAGAAACTCCAGGGACCCTTCAGGATATTTATTAGAGATGCATTTGTTATCTAGTGTCATGAGCTGGGACAGGGGCAGTTGTAAAAGTCCGGTGAAATATCTCAGCCAAATGTTTTTTTTTTCAATATTTCCTTGTAAGTCTTTTCCCAGGCTTTCACTTTCTCTGTGTGACAGAGTGATCCTGCTGGGAAAATGAGCCACACAGACAACTGGAATGACTCTCACAGCAAGCCTCAGGATTTACGCCCATCCCTAACAATATATAAAGAAGCTTGGGCTGACTTCAAAGACAGGGAGCATCAATCCTGGATTATACACTTTTTTTTTTTTTTGGATGGTGTGAGAAGTCAGGAATGTGTGACATGATGTTTAGGGCAAACACATGAGATATGGTTGGGGTTGTTGAAAGCCAGGCCCCTCCCATTATACATTAACCATTCATTTGCTCCAGGGCAAACGGGTAGTGTGCACTATGAGCAAGGCTATAGCCCACTGTTCCGGCAGAAGGCTGAGGAAGGCAACACTTTAGGACGTGTTTGCCTGTGGAGTGATAAGGTTTGCAGACCACGGAGCATGGGCAATCATGCAGAAGAGTTTGAGAGCCAAAGATTCTAAGTTGCATGCCCACAATCGTTGAAGAGAAAGGGTTTCCTCCATGAGGAACTACAGCCTTCTTGCCCTCTTCCTGGTACCCTGCCTAATCTGCTTCGTTGTCTTTGAAGCCTCCATGCTCACTTGCCCTAAAATAAAAAATTTCCATGATTTGAAGCGTAGGTAGACATCCCTCCTGTGAACTCACTGGTTCTGCACAGTTCCTGTGGGAAAGCGTTTTCACATCATAATCTCAAAAGATTCACATCATAATCTCAAAAGCTCAGCCTCCACATTTATTCTTCTTGCGATGTGTTTGGGCTGTGTTTTTAATGCTTAGCCCATGCCTGGCATGAAAGCAGGCATCAAATCCTGCACGTTCAGTCTCTGAGTCACTCCGCAGCAGGTCATTCAGAACTCCAGGAGATGCTGAAGCATGAGGCCTTCTGAGTGCTTGGGCTGCCGGTCTCCATGGAAACACTCCGCTGTGTTTCACTTAATGTGGAACATCTGAGAGCAGGCCCAGTGGGCGGAGTCCTGGACTGGAGAACAATGAATAGCTCATTAGTGTCAGTGAAACTTCCCTGCCTGTGCGAATGCACACACCATTATCATCTGGCCCTGAGTAAGTGGGAGACGCAAACAGATGTTTGTCAAGTTCCCATGGCCAGCTTTCTCTTCCTTTGCAAATATGTGCTTCGTCTTCCTCTCTTAAGTGGCTATGTGAACAGGAAGTGATCTTTACAATGACCTCACTCTGTATCCCTTAAAATGAACCCTATCTGTTACTTATTGCAGCTCACAGAAGTAAAAAGACAAAAAGATGGGAGTAGGAAACAGACAAATGAGCAGTGGTGATCTCTCTCTCTCTCTCTCTCTCTCTCTCTCTCTCTCTCTCTCTCTCTGTGTGTGTGTGTGTGTGTGTGTGTTGGGCATGGAGTTCCTGTGTATGCACACGCATGTGTATGTTGTATGGTGTGTTGGTGTGTCAGGCTTGTTGTAGCACATGAACTCGCTTGCTTAAACAGAAGGAATTTCTGTCTTTCAGCTTTCCAGCCAGGAAAGCCAAGTTCAGTGTCCAAAGTTAACTCCCGCTGAAGGCTACAAAAGAGATCCATGCATTTCTCTAGGCTTCTGTCAGCCCCATATTCCCTGGTTTGTATAGGACTGTCTGTCTTGTTTCTGAGGCTTTACATCATTTTTGTCTCCATAAATTTTTCTCCCTGTGTCCAAATAGTTCCCCTTTAAAAGACCATCAGTCATATTTGATTTGGGCTTTCCCTACTGATCTTATCTCAACTTGATGATCTATGAAGTCCCTGCTCACAACTAAGGTGTATATGTAGATCCTGGGTATTAGGATAGCACAGTTCAATGCATAACCCATATGAAATTACTTCAAGGAAGCCAAGGCACAGAGAAAATAGCGTTTTTGTTGTATTGCAGGTAAGAGGCTCAGGGCAGCTCCCGGTTCATCTCCTGCTGGTTTTACTAGTTCTTGTTTTGGGGAAGAGAGTGAGGTGTGCTGTGCGGTGCTGTTGTGAGTTAGCAGCCTCTGCTTTCTTCTGGGCTCACCCCTGTAGAAATCACGGATCTGGTGCTCCTGAGAGAGAATTCAGAGGGAACACAGCAATAGAGCAAATGGACAAGAACTCAATTAGAGGAGCAATACACCGCAGCAAAAAACCAGCTGTGCCAAGCTGGTGTGCCAAGACTGTACCCTAGCATTCTCTATGTCCTGTGTATCAGCTTCATTCTGTGTATATTTTGCATGTTGTATAATTTAATTCTCTTCTCATAGTTCTTTTGCCTTTCATGGTCTGGCTGTACGCCTGAGTTTAGTATGAAGTAGAGTTTACAAAGCCTGTGAATATCCAGGACCTTGTAAGTGGTGGGGTGGTTGGAACCCCTCATCCATGTGTATCAGTCAGTTGGCTGGGACCTTACATGAGATTTCTTCTGGAAAAAAAAAATCCCAAGCCGGGCGGTGGTGGCGCACGCCTTTAATCCCAGCACTCGGGAGGCAGAGGCAGGTGAATCCTTGTGAGTTCGAGGCCAGCCTGGTCTACAAGAGTTAGTTCCAGGACAGGCACCAAAAACAACAGAGAAACCCTGTCTCGAAAAAATCAAAAAAAAAAAATCCCATTGTTGTAAGAGGTCTGAAATTATTATCACAAGCTAACATTAGGTAATTTTTGTTCAAAGAATATTTAATAATGTAAGGATATTTAATCTTATTGACTCTACACTTTGAAAACAAACAGACATGACGATCATAAGAAGAATAAAAACAGTTCTTTTCAATAAGACATGGAAAGTGTGCACAGAATCTAGAGTAGAGTGTGTGCATTATTGACCCACACTTAGACTACAGTGGTGAGAATGGCAAGGTAATATTTACATAGCAATAACCAAATAGGATTTTTTTTGTTTGTTTGTTTGTTTTTGTTTTGTTTTTTTTTTGAGACAGGGTTTTTCTTTAGTTTTGGAGCCTGTCCTGGAAACCAGCTCTTGTAGACCAGGTTGATCTTGAACTCACAGAGATCCATATGCCTCTGCCTCCTGAGTGCTGGGATTAAAGGCGTGCGTCACCTCAGCCCGGCCCAAATAGGAAATTTTTGAATGATGGAATGGGACATGCCACAATATGGAGGGAGGTCTCAGGACCTTCTATAGGAGTCTTTTCTCTCCTTCCACCACATGGATACTGGAGATTGAGTTCAGGTGGTAAGGCTTAGCAGCAGGTACCTTTCCCAATAAGCCGTCTTGCTGGCCCCAAATAGGACTTGCTAAAATAGGGCTATAGGTCCCTTTGTTAGCTTGTCTTACAAAAGTATAATATCCCTAGCTTCATATTCACTGAGAACAGTCCAAAGAATAAACAACTTCTTGTTAGTTCAATTTTAGTTTCTCTTACTAAATTAAAAAGTTTTAAGTCTTTAATCAAAGTATAATTTCTTCATTCCCCCTTCCCTTTCCTCCATCCAACCCCTCCCATTCCTTCCACTCCATATGAAATTCACAAATTCTTTATTGCTACACACACACACACACACACACACACACACACAGACATAAATACAAAGTCCTCTGGGTCTGTTTAGTATTGCTTGTGTGTTTGTAGGGTTGAGCACTTGGAACTGAGTACTGTGTCAGAAGTGTGTGACACCTTCAGCAATAGGAACTTAAAATACATGTGTACCCAGGAGTCAGGAGATGGCAGTAAGTGAGCAAGTCAGGGAGGCATAGGAAACCATCAGATGTCCACATGATTTAGACCTGAACTGCTTTCAGGGTTTGGTGGTTTGAATGAGAATGGCCCCCCGAGACTTAGATGTTTGAATACTTGGTTCCCACTTGGTAACACTGCTTGGGAAAGATTAGGAGAGGTGGCTGTGTTGGAGGAGGCATGTCACTGGAAGCAGGCTTTGAGGTCTCAAAGATTGTGTCATTGCCAGCAAACTCCACTCCTGCCACCTAGTTCCTGAAGAACAGCATATGAGCTCTCAGTTGTTTCTGCTGTTAGTTTTTTTTCTCCATAACCATGGACTCTAAATCTATAAGACTTTAGTCCTAAATTAAACACTTTCCTTTATAATTTGCTTTGGTCATGGTGTCTTTTCACAGTGGCGTAAAATGTTTTCTTTTTCCCTGTAGATACCTGATTTCACAGCAAAAATAAATAAGTAAATAAATAATCTGGCATTTAGTTGGACCTGGGTCAAACAAGCATTGAGTAGGAGAAACCAGGGACCCTGTCTGGAAATGACAGAAAGAAGCAGAATGCCACAGTCTGGCTTCACTATGATAAAAACGGGGCAAGACCTCAGTCACCCATGTGGGAGGACAATAAGGTAACACTGTGCTGAAGTAGTGATCACAGAGGTAGAGCAACACAAGAAGCCCAAGTAGACCAGCCAGGTTGCACGGTTGGCCCTACCCCTAAGTCTTTAAGAATACCCATATCTGAGAGCTCTACGTTAATACTGAACATAAAGGAGTAAATGAGAACATTCAGGATGAACCAAAGTCATCCTGCTGAGCAATACAGCATAAATTATAGAACATTATAAGATACTATCTACAGAACACTAGGGATGATTTCCCTTTTGCAGGTGATTATCAATGTCTGTCCTCCTTTTTCTCCTCCCTCTTCTCTCCTTCCCCAGGTAACAACTAGTCTCTTTGACATCTGGAGAGAAGTATCTTTAGATCCGTGTAGAAAAAGATATAAGCAAATGGAATTTGCTTTTTTGGTAGCTGACTTATTTCTTTTAACACAATGTCTTCCTGCTTGTTGGCTATGTTGTCATAGATGACAGAACTACTTTCTTTTACATGGTTGAATAGAATTTGAATGTTCTCAGTCCAAGGACCAATGTGTGAGACAATGGTGATGCTAAATACACTGACTTCCTTTTTGTATGGCATATACATGTTGCAAGGCATCATACATTACTCTGCAAAAATGCAAAATTGTCTTGTCAATCAAAATTAATTTAAAGGCAATTAAAATTAGTTAGCATGGAAATGTTTATATTTTAAAAAAACAAACCACATAATACATCTTCCACTCCTTTCCTAGGGTATTATTCCTCACACAATGCTTTTCTTTCCAGCTCTGTTTCCCTTCCAGGTTGCTGGGGATCGTGACAGTGTTTACTCTATCTTTAATACGGAGTCTAGTACCTGTCACAGAGATTTAGCGAGACAAGATTTGGCTGGCCGAATGATTGAATGAATGAAAGAATGAATGGATGAACGTACTTGACATTACTTGGCTAGGAACAGAGTCATGTCTTGATTCTTTTCCATTTTTCAACCGTGAATTGGCTAATGCGTCCTCTGTGAGGCTCCTCCCTACTCAACAGTTGTTGCTAGCGTCTGTGCCCTTAAGGCGCCTCCCCGTGATATGATGTTTACTTGACACCTTCTGCCCCATGGATAGGGTTCTTAGTGTGATCATGATTCATGTCTGGGGAACATTCTGCAGAGCAGCTAAGGCTCACTCCCTTCTCACTCCCCAGCCAACTCTTCCGGCCCCGCTCCTCAGCCCATCCTTTTTTTCTTTTATGCTGCCTCAGCCTGTGGGAGATCCTGACCACTGTCTCTTGGCCTTATGTGATTTATGAGCCCAGTGACACCAAGTTCAGAACACAGATTGTTCCGCAAGCACTCCTGAAGCCTAGGCATGGGCCTGGAGAGCAAGCCTCCAGAGATAACTTGCAGGACATTGGACTGAGCTTACAATAAGCAACATTCGGTGGTCCTGGATGTTACTAGACAGTCCAACCAGTCATTTTATTTCTGCCCTTTGACCAAGACCTCAGTCGACAGCTGATAAGAATGTCATACTTTTAGATAGACACAGAAAATGACAATTCTAGAAGGAATTTAACTTGGGACATCTATTAAGCTTTCTGTAGCCCTGTTATAGCCTATGGTTATGTTTACCTCGTCAATTGGAAGGATACAGCAGTATTCTTATAGAATTTGAGCTTGGAAATGGTCAAATTGTGGTCAATTGAGTCAATTACTTAAGCGGCAACTGGCATTTAGAGGAACTTCTGTATATTAGGTACTGGGACCAAGGCCGAGACAAACAAGAGGGGGATGCTTAGTATGGGGGATTTCTAGTAAAAGTAAATGTGGATTCAATTTCTACTTCTCTCTCTGAACATCTACATAGAACTTGTTTAGATTCATAAAGACAAATGTGACTACCAAACCAAAATGATGTACATTACCATTCAGACTCTGGGTAATATAATACACAAATATACTGACAATTTTGCTCTTGAGAATTTTTTGTTCTCTAGTCTAAAAGAAGTCGCATGACAAAATTTTATGGAGCCAGCTTTAAAAGTGTCAATACCTGGGCTGTACCTCTAGTGATCCCGGGGCATCGCTGAAATTTAAATATCTCTAATGTCAGTCTAAAACATAGCTGGGTTTAATTCAACTCTTTAACAACTTAAAATTAATATATGACACAGAGAAAGGTTTGTTAATGCCTGAAGCAGTTTTTAAATAGTTTCCATCCTGCTGGCTATGTTCACATTGAGAGGTCATTCCCCATAAACTCACTAAACATTTAACAGTTGTGTTAGAGACTTCTTCAAAATTTATGTTGAATCTATTTCCTTAAAAACATATGTCTTTTCTAGTGAAGTCTTTCTTTTTTTAATCTTTTTTCTTCTGTGTGTAGATTGTGTGTGTGTGTGTGTGTGCGCGCGCGCGTGCGTGCAGAGGTCTAGGTGTGATGCTGGGTGTCTCCCTCCTTTGATCTCATCTCCACTTTGTATGTATGTTAAGATGGGGTCCTTCAACTGCGTCCAGGGATCTCCCATTTGGCTAGTCCATTGTGCTGGCTAGTTTACGTGCTAGAGTCATTTGATAGGAGGAAACATCAACTGAGAAAATGTTTCCATGAAAGTCGATTGTAGGCAAACCTGTAGGACATTTCTTAATTAGAGAATAGTAAGCAAGGGCCCAGTCCATTGTGCATGGTGCCAACCTTGGGCTGATAGCTCTGGCATCTATAAGAACACAGGCTGAACAAACCAGAGGGAGCAAACCAGTAAGCAGCATCCCGCCATGACCTCTGCATCAGCTCCTGCCACCAGGATCCTGCACGTTTGAGTTCCTGTCCTGACTTCTTTGGGTGATGAACAGTGATATGGAAGTGTAAGCCAAGCAAACCCTCTCTTCCCCAAGTTGCTTTGGTTATGGAATTTTGTCACAGCAATCGTGGTTCTAAGACATTTTCCTAATTTTTTTACCCTAGTGACCCCGTGTCTCCACCTCCTATGTGCTGGGATTATAGCTGGGCTACAACACCCACCTGACATTTTATGGGTCCTGTGGATCTAAACCCAAGACCTGTGCTTGAGCAGCAAGCATTTTGCCTCCTAAGCCATTGATCTACCCATAAAATCTTGGCCTTTCTTTTGCCCCCTGCTCCTCTGCACTACTACTGGACTAGAGGTGGAGATCCAGCCTTGACAGTTCTACCCCAATTGGCACATCCGGAAGTTTATTTATTAAGCGAGAGTACAAGTTCCATAGAAGCAAACACAAAGCAAGAGGAGGAACAGACAACGAAGGCCCGTGTATGACTTATTCCTCTTATGCTTCCTCTGTCATCAAATGCAAACCCAGGCCACCTGATCCCTGTTATCAATGTTGTTCAAGCCTTGGGCATTTGGAGGCATTGCCAACAACACAGCTAGCTACTTCATGGCTACATGTCCCTTTGCTTCTGACATCCTTGTTCTAAAGTGCCTGTCAGCCCTAACTCTGACTACTGAAAAAAGCATGGCTATCAAACGTACGAGTGCCTTATAGCCATGACATTTTGAATGATTCTGTCCTCCTCCAGCAATAACCCTCCCTCTGACTCAGAAAAATCAAACTCCTTAACAAATATCAGTAAGCCAATCTTCCTGGTAACCTGAATTAGGGGAGCACCAATTAAACGGAAAGATGTAAGTGATTATCCAAGGGCAACTGAAGGAGAATCAGGTGCTCCCATCTCCCACTTGCAGCGCTAAGACCTAGCTCTCTATTTACAGAGCACAATGTTGCTGTGATAGCCTAATTGATTTATAATGTTTTTCCCCATATTGTAGCATGTGTGCAATTAGTTACTGAAAAGGAAACACAGCTCAGCTCCGTTGCTGCATCTGCTTTTAGTCAGGGGCTTACAATTTCATGCCCTGTTTTCCAGATGGCTTGATTAACATGCAAGGAAACCTAGTGGCTTGGCTAGAGCTGCAGATGAAGCTGGGTAATCTCAGGTATAATTAGACCAGGAAGAAATGTCTCCGATGGGAAGAAATCTCAGCAAAAATATATCTCAAAGTAAATCAAGTACAATGGGGAGTTGGGGTAGGTTGAGAGTGAGAGACATATGGAGTGTGAGGGTTTTGTTTTTTGTCTTTTAATTATTACTCATACATTAATACATTAGATTTTTCCATGGAACACAGAGTCACTGAACACTTAGTAGATGGCAGTTTCTTGTTGACCTTTTAGTGGTGTGTCAAGTGGTGTTTTATGCATATGGAGTCTTTGGTAAGTATGTGTTTTCATGTGGCTATGCACATTAATTCAGTAGTCACAGGGAAGAAAATATGAATGTTGAAGTGGTATGTTCTGAGAGAAGAAGATATTCTAAGTCAGAGGAGGCATTGGGGAACTTCAAAAGGAGAAGATATTAGCTTCTGGGGGTAACAGAAATTTAGACTTGATGAGCAACATATTAGAGAAAAGATCATGGTGAATTCCGAAAGTTTTAGAAAGGCCAGCGTGGCTACTCGGGAAGGAGTGGGATGGTTGTATAGTATGAGCCTGGAAACCTCAAGAAAGAGGTTAAAAAAAATAGAGGTTTGTCATTTCCTGCTAAGCCTTACATATTTATTTCAGCTGCTCCACTGAGAACAGTAACAAGACCACAGGAGCATTGAGTGGAAGAGCGAGCTGTTGGCATCTAGCTGAATGATGGTTATGGGCTGCATGTGAATACTGGTGATTAAAATGCAATGGACAGTTTAAAAAGGTACCAAGAAGGTAAAAATAGGTAAAGTTTAGTAGCAAACTGAAGTAGAGAGAAAGTCCATAATGGTAAGGATGACCTATAATTTTCTCAAGTAACAGAAAATGCCATCTTCTGAACTTGAAAGGGGCAACATGAGAGGCATTATCTCTGGACCCTTATCGTGAAGATGGTTGTGGTGATATTTAGTTTGTGATATAACAAATAAAGCTTGTCTGAAGATCGGGGTGCAGAGATAGGCCACTAGTTAGCCATAGAGGCCAGACAGTAGTGACACGCACCTTTAATCCCAGCACTAAGGAGACAGAGGCAGATAGATCTTTGTGAGTTCATGGCCACCCTGGGCTACTCGAGACTGATCCAGTCTAAAAGGGAAACAGAGCCAGGCAGTGATGGCTCACACCTTTAATTCCAGTCCTTGGGATTCACAAAGCTTTAATTCCAGTACTAGAGAGGCAGAGACAGGAAGGGATATGGCTGGGAGGAGGGAGGAATATAAAATGGGAGGAGACAGGAGCTCAAGGCTTTCAGTCTGAGGATTCCTAGGGACAGGGTCACCCATTCAGTCTGAAGATGTGGTAGAGGAACTAGTGTGTGACAGCTCTGCTTCTCTGATCTTTCAGCTTTCACCCCCTTATGTCTGACTCAGGGTTTTTACTATTAAGACCTATTAGATTCATGCTACATCTGGCATCCAACTTTGGGGCACCAATTCATGAGAAACTGCAGCTTGCCTGTGGCTTTGCAGCCACTGACATAGCCTGAAGTTCCACATGGCCAGAGTTACCACCTCACCAGGCTAGGTCTTCCTTTCTTCTCTTCTGGTGGGCTTTTCCTGGACCACCTTGTTAGGCTGCCGCTACACTAGGTAGCTGCTTTAAAACTGGCTTGGGCTTCTATTGTTCTATACAGCAGCAGTCAGCTTCACAGCTTTATCACCATCATCAGCAGATTTGTGAGATAACTGAGAATTCTTAAAGGGGAAATGAATTGGGGGGGCATTTTTCCCATGTTAAAAGTTGGAAGCTCAATTACAATGGAGAGAGTTAATCCACTATATGATTGTGCATAATTTAAAATTGGAACAATTAAATCAACTAAATGCAGATATAGTCGACTTAGCTGGGATTGACATAATGTTAATTATCATCTTGATAATTCTTGTTTTATCTCTAAAAGGTTAATTGATATGAGTGACAAGAGACAAGCCTTATAAAATCTTATTAAAACAAATCATAGAGTTATTCAAAGTCAGTCAGAGGACTTTAAGTGAGAACCAATTTTATCATTGCATTATAAGGTTAGAGAGGGTCAGGTGGTGGTGGCACACGCCTTTAATCCCAGCATTCTGGAGGCAGAGGTATGTGGATCTTTGTCAGTATGAGGCCAGCCTGGTCTCTACAGAGTGATTTCCAGGACAGGCTCTAAAGCTACACAGAAACCCTTTCTTGAAAAACAACAACAACACAACAAAAACAAAAACAAACAAAAATGGCTAGAGAGATGATAATGCCACTAAGCTGATAAATACTATCTAAATATTGGTCTTGGACTAGAAACTGCTTAAAACATTTTGAGGTGGCTTGCTGAGATGATCCAGTCTCACAGACTCTTCTAGCTAAGACTAGAGACAAGCCCTGTGCTTTCCTATTACGCAGAGACTGGACAACTAATGATATAGTTACCTCCTCTTCAAGAACCCCTAAAGAAGTCTTCACCCCCAAATAGCAGGAAGTAACTTTAAGAACATGACACCCACATTCCCAAGAGATGGGTTGGGTGGTTTTTGGTCATTCAATGGGTTATGGATATTTGTTGTCATTTAGGGTGGTTGTTTACAAGTTGTAATTGGTAATGATAAGGATGAATCTGAACAAAGGAGTTTAGATTCAGAGTTCTTGTTTTGAAAAGACAAAAAGAGGGATATAGATATGATAGAATATAAGGGAAGATTATTGAATCTACTCTGAAAAGAAAAGTGGGGTATATAGAAATAAGCTAAAAGGTAGATTATTGAATCTATTTTTAAACCAAGAAAGCAACTACTAGTTTTAAATATTTTACATTAATATGGATCTTTGTATATTGATACAAAGTTGAGATTATTTTTGTTAGAACATACTATGCATACATTTCTACTCTTGTTCAAAGTATTGTACCTATGCAATTCATTTAACACATGTTAAAGGATTTATCCTTTAATGACATTTCATATATAATGAAATTTCTAATCCTTGAAAGTTATTATTACAACTAATTACAGTATAAAGAAATTCAAGTTAATAGTTAGTCACTATAATCAAACTTGTAGTCAGATTATGTATGTTTTCAAAGTCAAACAGAGATACATTTTAGTTAGACAGGTCATGTTCAAAAACTTCAGAGCTCTACAGAATTTGGCATTTAATATATTTAAATAACATAGTTTTGCTTTTATGACAATGAGATATGTCTACTTCTGGCAGCATCAATCTACTTCAGAGAAGATGATGGGCATCAAAGAAACTCCACATAGAGTTTACTTTCTTTTTGTGGCAAAAGTAAGGCACTGGGAAAAAAAGTGTTCTTGCCTCAACAGCTGACAGTGTCCTGCCCTAATTGGACAAGCAAGACACAAAGGGTGATTGCCAAACCTTGCCAAGACAAAGTGGAACAGTTCTTCAAAAATCCTACTTCAACAGAAAAGTCTGTTGGATATGCTAGGCCTGTAGGCCAAAGATGGATGCCCCACTGTTGCAGAGGAACTTTAGGTGACTTCCGAGGCAGCAGCTATTTCTGTTATCTCTCACTTGTTTGCACTTCCTGGTTACTCAGGTAATACTATTTCCTGCTTAAGTCTCTGAGGGAGTTGACAACTAGACAGTTATAGTTACTGTGTTCCTTGTTTACCAGATTAAGAAAAGAAACTCACTAAAGGTGAAAATTGTAGAAGGTTGAGAGATATCAAAATGTAGTTTTGGTTGGTAATGCGTGTTAGGATAGAAAGTGAATTAGATACAAGAATTTGAACTTATCAAGATTGGATAGATAATAGAGTATTTTCTCTGAATTTGTCAAATGCAAATGAGCTAAACATTGTTGATGCATTTATTGCCTGTATATATTGTGTATAGTTATTATAGTTATTGTACATAGTTTTCCTTTTATTAGCTATAATCTTTTTATTTTAGATGAAAGGGAGAAAATGTGGTGATATTTTGTTTACGATCTAACAAATAAAACTTTCTGAAGAGTGCAGGTCTTAGCCACTAATTAGCCACAGAATCCAGACAGTGATGGCACACACCTTTAATCCCAGCACTAAGGAGGCAGAGGCAGATGGATCTCTGTCAGTTCAAAGCCACTCTGGGCTACTTGAGACTGATCCAATCTAAAAGAGAAACAGAGCCAGGCAGTGATGGCTCACACCTTTAATCCTAGTACTTGAGATTCACACACCTTTAATTACAGCACTAGGGAGGTGGAGACAGGAAGGGATATGGCTGGGTAGAGAGAGAAATATAAGGTGAGAGAAGACAGGAGCTCAAGGCTTTCAGCCTGAGGATTCCTAGAGACAGGATCACCCATTCAGTCTGAGGATTTGGTAGAGGTAAGAACTTGTGGTTGGTTTCCCTGATCCTCTGATCTTTCATCATTTATCCTTATATCCAACTTAGGGTTTTCATTAGTAAGACTAATTGGAATACACACTACAGATGGTATTTACTGCAAGAGGCAAGTATGGAATTTTGAGACAAAAAATGGGCTAGGAGGAGAAGGGGGCCAAAGATGAAGGTTTTGACATTTCCGACTTTAGATGTCAAATAGGAAGAGGTTATTGCAAAGAAGTGTGTCTAAAGGACACAACAGTCTAAAAGAAAAAGCGACATCAGGCAAGGAGAGTTAAATTGTCACACATCATAGAAACTGTATGTCATTTGGAGTTAGGAGCATGGAGGGCATTAGGACCCGATGGAGGAGCAGTTGGGGTACTGTATGGCATATGACATAGTTACAAAAACATAAGTTCAATAGCAGACTGGCCGCAGAGAAGGAATAGGATGAGCCACAGTATACAAGCTTCTGCTCTCCTGTGTCAATGCTGAAAGGCACAACTGGATAGCTGGGTGTCTCAATCAGTGAGGTTTCCCTCCATGTCTGTTTCCCATTTCTTCCCAAATCGTTAAGCTGCCATGATAAAGTAGAAATAACAACACTGCCCGTTTGGAGTCAGGAGTTCTGGACTTTTCTTTCTGGGAGATAAAGTCAAGGGAGAGACGGAGAAATTATCTCTCATATCTGCTGAGACTGCAACACTTAGCAAAAATCCATACTTGTCTTCCACCTCTACCAGTCATTCTCCAGCCTGGGAGACACCTGGAATGACCTCTGAAGTTTTGAGTTTCACACTTCAACAGGCATGTGCTTGGTCTGGGTATTATCCACCTACAAGCTCCACGTGCAACTTGGCTCTTAATCCTTTGTTTTTATTTCTACCCTAAAGCTCCATGAAAATTAAAAGCTATACTGTTATTATGTTTCCTCATTGTTTTGTAAAGTGTGGAACTGAGGATGAACATTCTCTTCAAAGTATGTCAAGAAGTATTAAACACCTTGTTCCCATCTCCATCATTAGTGAAAGCCAGGCCTGAGAAGTAATCAACAATTGACACTTGATTTGCAAAGCTCAACCCATCCTTGGGTTGATGTGGGGACACTGTTAGCAGTTTCATGTCACAAACGAACAGCCTGAGTGAGTGTCTGAGGTAAACACACAGCCATCTGATGTTTTACCTCTGTGTTGCAGTCATTAGGGAAACATGAGCACCATATAGATACTTGAGATGGACACATTAAGACACTAAGAGGGAAGAGTCACTCTATTGATTTACTGTGCGTGTATGCACATATATGTGTGCGCATGTGTGTTTGTGTGTGCATACACACACATACATTGAGCATGATCAGTTCTATATTAACATAGATAGCAAACTATGGTAGAAACTCATTCTTTCTGTCCTTAAATGAGCCTGAAATCTCAATTCTAAGGAGTAAGATCTGTATCTAAAAGGCTCAGAGAATAAAATGGAGACCAGTGACTATGGTGCCAATTCACCAGCAGGTGGCACAAATATGCTGGGTTGGAACTCTTCTCCCTACATGAATGTCTTGTACCTGGCAGAGGTGTGTGTGTGTGTGTGTGTGTGTGTGTGTGTGTGTAATTGTTAGTGAGTATCTAAATTTTAAAAATTAAACACTAACCACATAAGATAAATTAAAATGTTTAATAATTAAGGTTTATATATGAAGAAAATTTGATCAATCCCATTCCCCCAATTAGACAATCCTCTTCAAAACAGTTATTTTTGAAACAAGTTTTGTCTGTTATGTAGTTCTGACTATCCTGGAACTTATGTAGAAAAGGATGACCTTGAACTCATAGAGAGCTGCCTGGTTCTGCCCGAGGAGTGCTGAGATGAAAGGTATACACCACCACATCCATCTCAACAACAATTTGAAAATCAATTAATTACCCTGGAAGAAAAGCAAGACTTTTTTCTTCTCTTCATGAAGAGTGATGATATAAAATTAATGCTTTCTGAATTGATAATCTGTAGTAGGAAGGCCATTTGTTTGTTCCTGGCTGCTCAGCCCTGAAATAGCCACCACACAGAAACTGTATTAATTAAATCACTGCTTGACCCATTAGCTCTAGCTTCTTATTGGCTAACTCTTACATATTAATTTAACCCATCTCCATTAATCTGTGTATCTCCATGTGGCAGTGGCTTACTGGCAAGGTTCCAGCTTGTCTGCCTCTGACAGGGCTATGGCTTCTCTCTGACTCCGCCTTCTTTCTTCCAGCATTCAGTTTAGTTTTCTCCAACTACCTCTATTCTGCTCTGAGCAAGTCCAAGACAGTTTCTTTATTAACCAATAGTTCTCAAAGCATACAGAGGGGAATCTCACATCAGTAATCAAAGAGTATGTAGGATAAAAGTATGCTTTTATGTTCTCTTAGACAGCCTATTAATATATTTGATTGTATAATACTTGTGTTTGTACAATTCAAGCTATTCTAAATTAATATTTATAATTCTAAGGAATCATTAACTTTAACCTAGATTTACTACAAATTTTGTAATTTTAAAGTGTAGAATAGATAGATAGATAGATAGATAGATAGATAGATAGATAGATAGATAGATAGATCAATAAAGCCCAACAACTTCTAAGAGCTAAAGAACATTCTGGGTAAGTGCAAAAGTTTTACATATGTAGTGTGTCTGTACTATTAGAGAAAACCTGAGATTGGTTATTTATGAGGAACTGAAAATTAGTTTCTTGCTTCTGGAGGTTAAGAAGTTCAATCTCAAGCTTGTGTGAGAGCCCTATTACTGTGTCCTACATGGTGGGAGGAGGAAGAGCAAGCTTATCCGACACTATGTGATGGTTTAAATGAAAATGACCCCCATAGGTTCATGGTTTCCAACTTGGTTCCCAGTTAGTGGAACTGTTTGGGGAAGGTTAGATGTGAACTTGTTGGTAGAGGTGTGTCACTGTAGCCAGGCCTTGAGGTGTCAAAAATCTCATGCCATTTCCCATGTACCATTTCATCCTGTTTGAGGTTTGAGATGTAAGCTCACCACTGCTGTTCCACTCAACCTGCCTGCTACTTGTTACCACTCTTTCCTGTCATGATAGACTCTTAATCCTCTGAAACCATAAGTTCAATTAAATCTTTCATGTATAAGTTACCCTAGACATTGTATTTTGTGTGTGTGTGTGTGTGTGTGTGTGTGTGTGTTTTAACTCGGCAATAGAAGAAAAACTAACACACACTGCTTGGAACCTCTTTATAGAAGAAGGAAGAAGGACCCTTGTCACTTAGTCTTCTCTTACAGCTGCCACCTCTTAAGACTATTATTTTAATAATACCCAACATTTGGGGAGGACACATTCCAGCCTTCTGGGGACTTTCAGGGGCAATGGAGGAAATACTTGCTCTGCATGCAGTCAGCACTGCCTGAGTTGGCCCAGCTCACACTGTGTGGGTCATCTCTCAGTGGAAATTGCCCTTTAGGGAACTTTCTGTATGAAAATCAGATAGTGCAGAAGGTCAACCATAAACAGTTTCTCAAAAAACTCATGCAAATTAGAGCGGGAAAGAACTCTAACAGATCTTTAGGTTTCCACAGCTTTTTCATGTAAGTTTTAAGAATTAACTTTCTGTTAAGATAGAGCAATATTTCTTTATTATTTATATAGTTTTATTTATGTGAGTGTGCACATATTCTTGTGCATTTTTCCTTTGTGCATAGGTACATGTGTGTGGACGTGTGCATGCAAGTACACATTTGTACATGTGCGTTTGGCCAGAAGACAACCTCAGCTGTCTCTCCTTTGGCACAGCACATCTTATTTTTTTGAGACAGAATTTCTAACTTGCCTGGAACCTGCCAGGTAGTTTTGTTAGCGTGGATTCTGGCAATTGAGCGCTTCCCTCACTGAGTCATCTGCCAACCCAAAGATAAGAAGATGGTTTTTATTGAAATGCTATTACACCTGGAGTGCTTTCACAACACTTTGGATGGCAAAGACAGTGAGTTGTAGGCTGTGCTGGACTGCACAGAGACTGTCAGAGGCACAAGTGAGGGGAATGCTCTATATAGAGCAACTGTTCTACCACTGAGTTATTAGCTATCCTCAGCCCTCTTCTTTTCCCAAGCTGACCTTGAACCCACTTTATAGCTCATGCTGGGAACTTGGCATCCTTCTAGCTTAGCAACCCATGGCTGAAATTACAGGCCTGTGCCACTAGGCCTAGCTCCATCAGAATTTTACAATGGTGAAAATTATTCAGAAATGTAATTATAATATCCAGAGATGAGAGCGTCTGTCTTTCCTGTTCAGACACCAGGTAAACATTTGATGGGCATATTGGAAGGTTACTTACTACTACCACTTGTTTGCTACTTATACTTGTTTAACATGGATTTGATGTGATGATTTTTCAGGTCTAATACATTATATTATTTGTCTTCTTTTTCATATTATTAGTCAGTGGGGTCCCATAGCTGCCAAATGTTACAAGTTTTTGCAATTGCTCTTAGTTACTCTCCAGAACTTGATGTTACGTTTCTATTGTTGATGACACCTGATGCTTGTATAAGACACGGAGAAGTCAAGCTGACTTCTTTTTGACTTTCTTATGGACTTGGAAGCCCATCACGATTGGTGTACTTTTCATAATTCTATTAGGTTCTATTTGTGCACTAAAGAGGGAAAACTCATTCATAGTCTTCCTCAGCTGTGAATATTGTGAGCTACAGTAACAACTGACCTGGCAAGATATGCGAGCTAGTGTAATTGTGGCATGGATATTATAGAACAAACCACTTTCTATTTGTATTTAAAGTCTGATCTACAGGAGGAACTTAATCCTAGTGCCTTTAACTGAACCAGAAATCTGAGGCTAGCTAGATCATAGGCACTAGGGAAGAACCTAGTGCTAGCTATTATCTTGCTAAATGGACATACTATTAAACTGCCTCCATGGTTCATTCCTTTATAACTATAGATTAGTGCACCTTTCAACCCTCATTAGGAAAGCTCTTCATGGTAGATGTTTATTAGTACAGAGACCAACAATGGGTCAACATGCAGAAAATGAGAGGGACTGTGGAGTGCTCATCTCTAAATGGTATACCAATCTCACCCACCTTCCTCACAAGGCTCAGATATCGCAGAAGAGTAAAAGAAGGTTGTAAGAGACAGAATGGGAGACATTTTTAGTGAAACAAAATTTGTCAGACATGGTTATGAAGTTGTACATATGAACAAATGGTGGTTGGTAAAACATGTGCAAGACCGAAAGTCCAAAACCAAACACAGCCAAAATCCCACAATGGATGGAGAATTCATAAAGTCCTACCCATCTGAAGCATTGTTGACAGTTGATGGATACTAAAGGAGCATAGGTTGTATTCAGGGATTTGGGCTCTGAGAGGCTACCAGTGCTCCAGTAGACGGGTGGCCCCATGCTCGTGCACATGCAGGCAGTGTTAAATAGACTCGGCACGTTTGAAGTTGGGAAGGAAAATGGTGGAGGATGTGGGAGCCAGGTGAGATATTAGAAGGGCGATAGTAGGGATGGATTCCATCAAGACAAGTTATATGCATATATGAGAATTAAATAACATATTTAAAAAAGCAGTATGGTTCAGTCTGAATTCTTTAATCACATGGATTTAGATTCAAATACAAGGTTTTGTCTTTGATTAGCTTAGAACAATTAGTGAAGGACCATTCTCCTGACACTCTATTCCTTCATTTGTCATAAGCAGCTGCAAAGATTTAAAAAAGACAATGAATATTGAGCACACATTGCTGCTACAGACAAAAAACTGTCCAGGTGAACTACATGTTAGCTACTTTCCGGTCCTTTCCAGATCTGAGGTTATTCACAGACATGTGCTTCAGCCAGAATAACAGCTCCGGGGATTCTTGGAGGCTAAGGCATGTATTCATGAAAGGTTTGATTTCGATCAGTTGTCTGAGCTCCTCCTGGGCTGATGGAGGTCGGCTACTGGGTTTTCAGCTTTGTCCTTCAGGGCTGGTTCAAGGAGAATGAACTTGGGATGGATCAACATCTCCCTTTGGTACCTGGCACCACATGAAATACATATTTGGTACTCAGGAAATGTTTGCTGGAGAATGTGCTAGCCTTTCCCATTGGTGACAGCGGGGACTTTGATGCTTATCCCATGAAACTCCTGGAAGAAACTAAGGAAAGCAATCCAGTCGTGAGGACACAATGAGGCTTTTCTAGTTTTCAACAGCATTTCTAAAACATGGCTGGAAGCTTCGCGGTGGGGAAAGAATGCCGGCTTAGATTATAAATAACTCTTCGCCAAGGGCTCTCACTTTCTAAAGACGTCGTCAAAAATTCCATGACTCAGTGTTGTGTCACAGAACCCAGGTTAGTGCTTATAATTGCCTGTGAAGTTGCTTTCTTAGAATTTGCTATCTCCTTATCTTTATCCAGAAGTTATCATGGTTTTTTTTGTTTTTCCTGTCCTTAGATAGCAACGCCGCACAGATGCTAATACCGGATGAATTTGACCTAAAGGCCTTGTTGAAAGTTATTTTGTTTCCTACCGCACCAGGAATGTGTTGTCTTTGCACCACAAACCAGGCAGCTGAGTTTGTGTGAACGGCAGACCCCATCAAACACCTAGACAAACTCTAAAACCGTGCTGATTTCTACTCTCCCCTCTACTTCTCCCTTCTCTCCCTGCCCTGCCCTGCAGGATTTCATGCCAAGCACAGTTCCTCCAGAAACCTGAGACTAGAGAGAGCCTCAGCCACCGTTCTCAGTCTCATAGTGCCACCTTTTGGAGCACATTCTCCGCTGTTCCCTAAAAGGGAATTCCAGACAGCTGGTTCCTGGGGCGAGTTTTACAATCCCACTTCCTTGGTTATGGCTTGACATAATTTCCCTAGAGAGTTCAGGCTTAGGGTATGATAATATACCTTGGATCTGCAGAGCATTAAAAGGGAGGATATTGTCAGATATACGATCTAGTCATGAACACAGGCCAGACGCAGTTCTTACTAAAGGAGAGGGCCTGCGAGTCCAGGCCTACCCTTTCCTGGTTTGCTTCTGCTGTGATCTATCAACGCCTTCCTTCCTTATGCACAATGTTCAGTTAATATCTTTCTTTGGCCTTGCAGACAGGAGCTCACTTATGGCCATATATTACAGGTGACAACAGTGTCTTTTCAGAGAAGCAAAATCAAGAGAGCCATAGAGGAACTTCATGTTCTTTTTCAAGACAGCGCCCCTGACATATTTCCCCCAGCGTGGAGTGGGTAGGTTGTAGGGCCTCCTTAATAGATGGGGTCAACTTTGGTTGTTTGTTTGGTGGATGATTGGAAATATATTTCTGGCATTAACTGAAAACAGATGAGCTAAATATGAAAGAAAACCTATCTAGGCCAAACTGTTGGAGGAAACATCAAAACGGTTGGAAATGAGATGGCGTTTTGTGTTCAGAGCATTTTTTTTTTCTTAAAGAAAAATCTTACAGGTTCAGTAAGTGCCTGGGCTTCTGAATTCCAGCTCAGTCACATGACGTGGCTGCATCTATGCTGCCCTGCTTCCCGTTCACTCACTGGGGCACTGCTAGTGATGTATTAGTGCTGTAGTAAATAGAAACTGCGGTTGTGTTGCTCTCTTTGTTTTTAACCCAAAATATTGGCCTGTTTGAAGCTCCGTCTCAATGGACAACGTTGTTAGAGAGAACCTGTTTTATTCTGATGTCTATGAGGCGGGGAGCGTCTCCCATGGTTGCTCTGGGTCAAACTTTATTTATCCCCCAAAGCCACTCAATTCCTCCAATAGTGACCCTTCTCAACCCTGAATCTCTTTTACCTTAAGGCAGTATGCCATGAGATAAATACGAAAAATCCAAAAATCACACCTTGCTAGTCTTGGTTCTCTATTCTCAGTAAGTTCTCAAGCCTTTGGAAAAACAAAACAAAACTATGAAGGTACACATGGCAGAAGAAGCCCCTCCCCTAGTGCAGGATGCTCTGAGCATCTCTGCATTCTCTGTAATTATGTAGCCACCCGCCTATCTGTAGCTTCCCTTTCTTCTACTTAGTTCCTACACTATGGTTAGAGCTGCTGGGCAACAAATTTGAACGCGTTGCTTCCATACTGTCAAAGGCCCATATCCCTTTCTAGACCCCCAAATGGGTTCTAAACTCTTTATGTGGATCAACTATGACTATAGGCCCCAACCTGAACAGGCTTTTCACCCTGTTTCCCACCAGTCACGCTGAAGTTTGCTTGAATTTTTCCAGGGTTACTCCCTTCTGAAGCACACATCCTTCAGGGTTATGTGACTTCTTTCATCACTCAAGATTCAATATAGAAGTTTCCAGTCTTCCAACAGTGCTTCAACATGGAGTAGATCACAGCTTCCCTGGACTTTTATATAATTTTATTTTTTGTCATAGTATCTACCATAACTTGTATTAAAATTTTCTTACCTATACAAATCTCATACTGATCTTAACTGACTTGAAGAAAGGAACCTCATTGACTTACTATTTTTTCATAAAAGAAAACATAGCAGCAATTCTTAATGTGTAATATGTGTGTGCTCACTAAATATTTGCTGACTAAATAAACACATAATTGGACTAGAACTAAAAAGATTTGTCTTTCAGACTCAGCTGTTATGTCCGCTGGAGATCTTGGGCAGTTAATCTTCTAGGTTCTGGATTTCGAGCATGCCTAGTGAAGTCTACAGTCTCTTCTGTTTGGGTCCCTGCCCCATGAATTTGTGCAAAGGAACCTTAATTATTTATCGTAGCACTGATGGGAAATGGGGCTTAGTAAGGTGATATTTGAGCCACTGGGTGGGACCCTCACCAACAGATTAATGCCTTTCTCACAGATTTCTTTAGATATAGTGAGATCCAGTGTGGACACAGTTTCTATACAGTGGGTATTCAACCCCTGCTCCTTTCTGTCACATTGCCAGTGCATGGACTTGAACTTCCCTACCCCTCAGAACCATGCACCAAACTTTTGTTGTTTCTGTGAATTACAATCTCCCAGGTATTCTGTTACAGCAATAGGGAACAAACTAAAGAAGCTCCTGAATACCCCTCATCAAAGCAGACTCCCTGAGCACTTTCTAATCCGATTAATTTCCATTTACAAAGTGAGTCAGGCAATGATTGAAATGTTGAGAAAGGGAAAGATCTTAAGCTTTTGACCAATTTGAACAGACCAAAATATTAGATGCCTATTCTTTTTTACCCAAAGTGAGTAGAAACATGAGCATTCAAGGACATATGCTTATACCTGAACAAGTGGTTTAGTTCTTTATACAAGCCATTCACATTTCCTATCAGTTTGAATCCTATTGGAAGTAAATGCACACGTTCAAAGACACAACACACCATTTCCTTAGATGATCTAACCAGAGGTCCACAAGGGCAGGAAGCTAAGGACCAAGCCTCCAGCTGCTGTTGCTCTATGCTTGTTCCTACTCAGTGCACATAGCTGGAGGGGGCAGAAAGCAAAGTGAGCCATCCTTAGCACACTTAAACATCTGCTCAGCATTCTTTATATGTAACTGCCATGTCAACCTTCACATGACATAAGCAAAATTCTTGATTGTTCCATATGCTCACATGTCACACCCCTAGCTACCCTCCAGTTCCCCTCAGTTCACTTCATCATCTAGATCCATCTGTCCAGCTTGCATGGGTTGGATTTGGTTCAAGTGTTTCTTCAAAGGTCCTTTGGGAGCTTGGTCCACAGTATATCCATGATCAGATGTGTTAGAGACAGGATCTAGGGGAAACTTCTGAAGTCCCTTGAGGGTCTGCCCTCCTGTGCTACCCCTTGCTATCTCTAAGACCAACCCTAGTCTCTTCTCTCTGAATTTTGCGATGTGACCACCTGTGCTTGCGCATGCTCCTACTAAGGGCCATCTGCCGGAATGAGATGGAGCAGAGCTACCATAAGCTCCATGCCTTTGAACCTCCCTAACTGTAATATGAATCATTTCTCTTTTTTGGTGTAAAGTTAGCTATTGTGGGCGTTTTCTTAGAAAACAAACACTCTGAGTACCACAATACTGCGATTCACTTGGAGCCAATCACTTCTTACCCTTTCCGCTACACCAAGAAACCATTGCTTCTTACTTAGATTATTGCAAGAGTTCTTGAGGTGTGATCACAATTTGTTCCCTCATGTAGATTCTGTTCCACCCAGAGTGGTCAAAATGTTCTTTCTGATATGTAAATCATATCGCCATCTTCTCGTGCTTTAACACTGCTGTAGTTTCCAAAAGTAGTTTAACTATGTGCCAAGCCTCTTTGCACAGTCTGGCTAGCCAAACATGGTTTAACTTCTCCAGCACACGCAGCTTGATATTTCTCTGCTTTCTCTGGTTTGCTTTATTTCCATTTGTGCTCTTGGTTTTTTGTTATCTCCTAACATTTATCCTTCTAGCTCTTTCTGTGCTGGATACACTCTACACCCTGGTGACTTCTGATCATTTAAGTGTTATATCCCAATTTTCCTCACAGAGAACTTTGGCCCTACCAAGACCAAACCAAAACATCAAAATTTCTCAACTAACCGGTTAACCCACCAATCAACCAAGCAACCAGCCAACCCACCAACCAAACAACAAGCAAGCAACCCCTTTCCTGTGAGTGTCATTTGATTTCGAAATTACCCTATGTCTCCTTCTTAATATGTACCACTGTTTCAATGATCTCATTTCTGGATTAATTGCTTACGTGTCCTCTGGTTCTCGATCACTTATGCAATTGCCTGAAAAAAGTTCCTCCACATCAAGTGCTTTATTTTCCACTCTCCGAACACGTTTAACGTGTCAGAGAACCACAATAAATATCTGTTAATCAACTCACCAATTAAGATTTTCTGCTATGATGGATGAGCATTAAGGAAAGAACAAATCACAGCTAATTAATAAGGGCCCAACGTTACCCTAAAGAACAAAAAGCTTTTTTTGTTGTTTATAAGAGGAACTTGTATTGCGCAGCTCAAAATTAAACATATGGGAGGCTCTTTCACATTGTCTGCTTTTCTCTTCTGACAAGAGATACTTACAAGAATGACCAAGTCATAAACTGATTGCCGTCAAGGACAAGCTTGAAGTCACACACCAGAGTAGATGGATGGGGAGAATACCCGTGCACACGACTTTCCGTTTTTCACTCTTTTCTTTATCTTTACTCTCCAGTTTATCTTTTCTAAGGCTGAGTCGATGACACTTTTCCACTTCCAGTAAGTAACCCAGCAGAGACAAGTAGGAGCTAACTGGCCCCCTGTCGTGTCTACATGTGTCATAGACACATGGCCACGCTGGGCTGTCCCCAGAAGAAACTTTAGTCAGAACTTCACATGAAAGAAGTAAACACCCCTTTGAAGCTAAAGCTAGGAAATGTGAAACCCAAAGGCCCTTATATCATTAGATGTTGCTAACCAGGAGGATTCCGAGCACTGAAACTCAGACTCCATATGAAGTTGACCACAAATTCCCAGCCACTCTCGTCACAGATCAGACTGTCAACAATTTCCCTTGGAAAGTTCTTTTAAATGTATTCCACACCACTCAGAACTACTGATATATTTGCACCACAGCATGACCAAAAAACACCAGAAAGAAATGATGGGGTAATATCTTTTTATTTTTCTTTCTGACCCTCAACAAAGAGTTGACTGTCAAAGAGCAGACCATAAAAGCAAAGTGTCTGTTTTCTTCCTCCAGAAACTGTCTTGTTCACTGTACACAAAACATCTGGAGAAGAAGCTGTAGAATACTTTGTGTATCTTTTCTGAAGCTGGGCATGGAAAAGGGTGAGCAAGGAAGAAGAGCAGGTACATATAAAAGAATGGAGAGAGTGCAATTCAACAGGCCCAAGAGAAATAGGAGCCCACAGCCTCTGAGAGCTTCCAGAATTTGACCTCGTCTTTCTCAACTGTGTGACTGCATGTAGAGCTCATAAAATAAGTAAGTTATGAATGGAGGAGAGGAAGAAGAGATGAAAATCAGAAAGTGGTAACATGTAGGACAAGAAAGGAGAAGGCAGGGGGAGTGGAGGGGAGGAGAGAAGCAGAGAAGGGAGGAGAGAAGGGAAAGAAGAGAGGTAAAGGTACAGAGGAGAGAAATGGGACCTGAGAAAACAAACTCATGGGGGATGACATGCTCAGAGGACAGGAAGGCTGTGCTGGTCCTTCTTCAAGGTGTGAATAAGAATTCAGTTACAGAATGATTTTATCAGCGCAATTTTGGTGGTATTTTCTCCTTCTAATAAATTTAAGACAGGCAAGACAAAATCAAAGTATCTTGGTAAGTGCTTCATCAGAAGAACAAACTACCAAAAAAATATTTCATGTGTATGGAACACTTGAAGTATTAATATTTATAATGGAAGAAAATTCTGGGTGCAGCCCTCAGTGAAAAAGTGATAGATTTAGTAATTTATGATTTCAATGTCATTTTAAAATTAAAATGTTTAGATTAACTTATTTGATTTTATATGTATGAATGTTTTGTCTAGAAGATTGTGTGTGCACCTTATGCTTGCCTGGTGCCCAAGAGATTAGAAGAGGCCACCTGATCTCTTGGAATGGGAGGTATGGATAGTTTCAAGTTACCATGAGGATGCTGGGTCCTCGACAAGATGACTGTGCTTAGCTGCTGAGCCATTTCTCCAGCCCACTTCAAGGTCATTGTAAAGAAAATGAATGAATAAGAAATGAGCAACCTAAATGCAAAAATAGGCCACAGTGACTCAAGATGGAGGGAGTTTCACTTTGTTTCCTTTTCTTTCTGAAATTTTTACTTTTCCCTTCAAGGTGTAATAATACTTTACTAAGAACAAAAACAGTACATACATGTACACACATATGAACACACACTACCTCTCTTATGTATACACACACACACACACACACAGAGAGAGAGAGAGAGAGAGAGAGAGAGAGAGAGAGCTGCTCATAAAGGAGCTCTCTCTCCATAAAGGAGGAGAGCCTTTTGTATGATTATAATATTTTTATAATTATTTTAAATTTTTTTCATAGTTCATATAGATGGTTTTATTTAGCTATTAAAACCTAGAGTCTACAAAGGAAACAAAATAACTACTTGATATTTGTCTTTCTTAGTCTAACTTATTTCACTTAATAAGATGGTGGCCAGTTACATCCATGTTCTACGAATGTCATGATTTGATCCTTATGACCGAACCAAATTCTGCTGTATACATACACACGTTTTCATGATCCACTCATTACCTGTTAACAATCACAGGTGGTTTCACAGTTTGGCTTTCATGAAAAGTGCTGCAATAAACAGGAATGTTCAAGTATGCCTCTCGAGTTCAGTTTTACATGTAAGTGGTAAAGCTGGTTTATCTGGTAATTCTGTTTCCAGATTTTTAAGGACCCTCAATGCTTGTATCCACAGTAATTAAACGAATTTACATGTCTTCCTACCAGTAGTCTGTATGAGCTGACATTCCCCCACATCCTCACCAACATTTATTATTTGTTAACTTTGTGGTTGCCATTATGATTAAGGTGATAAATAATCTGTTCATTTTTTAGTATTCATTCTTCTGGGGGCTAAGAATGTTAACATTTTTCTTTTGTATATTGAACATATCTACATCTTTGGGGAAGTGTTTTATCATTTCACTAGGCTATTTGTTAACTGGATTAATTCAGTTTCTGGTATGTAGCCTGTTAAATTCTTTATATAGTCTGACTATATTAACACTCTGCCAGATATTTATCTAACAAGGACTTTCTCCCATTCCACAGACTGTCTCCTCACTCATTTTATTTTCATTGATTTTACAAAAACTTTTTAATTCTAAAAATATATTTGTCAATTGTTGTTTCTGATTCCTGAACTATGGGACATTTTTCAGAATGTTGTTGTCCATAACCATATCTGTATTTTCTTCAAACATTTTTTGGGTATTTTTTTTTTTACTAAACATATGTAAAGCCTTTATTATATCCATTCTGAACTTTTTTTTTCCCGTTAGACTTGTTTATTCAAGTATCCGAAAACACTCTTTCCACTTCCTCTCCTCCTTCCAATACCCCCCCCACTCCCCCCACTCCTCCCACTCCCTTTCCTCCTCCCTCACCATTCCCCAGAGCAGTCAGGGTTTCCTGCCCTGTGGGAAATCCAAGTTCCTTCCCCCTCCCTCCAGGTCCAGGAAGGTGAGCATCCAAACAGGCCAGGATCCCAAAAAGCCAGTCCATGCAGACGAAACAAGACCCAGAGCCATTGTCAATGGCTTCTCAGTCTTCATTTGGACCTTGGGGGCTCAGTCAGCCCCCATGTCAACCACATTCAGAGAGTCCGGTTTGATCTCATGCTCGTTCAGTCTCAGTCCAGCTGGCCTTGGTGAGCTCTCATTTGATCAGTCCCCTTGTAATCAGTGGGTGAACGCACCCTTCGCGGTCCTGACTTCCAGTGCTCCAATGTGGGACTCAGTCTCTATCTCCATCCATCGACAGATGAAGGCCCCCTCTGATTTTGCTTTCCTTGCTCACGATCTCCCTCCTTCTGCTTCTCATTTGGGCCTAGGGAGTTAAGTCCAGTGTTCCAATATGTGTCTCTGTCTCTATCTCCATCCATCGTCATATGAAGGTTCTGTGGTGATATGCAAAATATTCATCAGTATGGTTATGGGCCAAGGCCAGATCAGGCACCCTCTCCTCTGCTGCCCAGAGTACAATCTGGGGACCTCTCCTTGGACCTGGGAACCCCTCCAGAATCAAGTCTCTTGCATACCCTAAAATGGCTCCCTTAGTTGAGATATAAACTTTCCTGCTCCCATAACCATCCTTCCTTCCTCCCCCCCCCCGTCCCATTCCCCCAATCCATCCCCGATCCTCCCCCTCTCCCCTCTCCCTAACCAATTCCCCATACTTCCACCCCCCTACCCCCCACTCCAGTGCACCCAAGTTTGCCTGGCAATCTTGCCTATTTCTAATATCCAGGAGGATAACTATATGATTTTCTTCAGGTTCACCTTCTTATTCAGCTTCTCTAGGATCACAAATTATAGACTCAAAGACCTTTAACTATGGCTAGAATCCACTTATGAGTGAGTACATACCATATTCCTCTTTTTGGGTCTGGGTTACCTCACTCAGTAAAGCGTTTTCTATTTCCATCCATTTACATGCAAAATTCAAGATGTCATTGTTTTTTACCGCTGAGTAAAACTCTAATGTGTATATGTTCCACACCTTTTTTAACCATTCTTCTATTGAGGGGCACCTAGGTTGTTTCCAGGTTCTGGCTATTACAAATAATGCAGCTATGAACATAGTTGAACAAATACTTTTGTAGTATGATAAGGCATCTCTTGGGTATATTCCCAAGAGTGGAATTGCTGGGTTCTGAGGGAGGTTGACTCCCAGTTTCCTGAGAAACCGCCACACTGATTTCCACAGTGGCTGTACAAGTTTGCATTCCCACCAACAATGGATGAGTGTTTCCCTCACTCCACATCCTCTCCAGCATAGGCTATCGTTGGTGTTTTTGAGTTTAGCTATTCTGACAGGTGTAAGATGGTATCTCAAAGTGGTTTTGATTTGCATTTCCCTGATCGCTAAGGAGGTTGAGCATGTCCTTGAGTGTCTTCTGGCCATTCGAAGTTCATCTGTTGTGAATTCTCTGTTCAGTTCAGTACCCCATTTTTTAATTGGGTTAATTAGAGTTTTAGTGTCTAGTTTCTTGAGTTCTTTGTATATTTTGGAGATCAGACCTTTGTCTGATGAGGGGTTGGTGAAGATCTTTTCCCAGTCCGAAGGTAGCCTTTTTGTCTTACTGACAGTATCCTTTGCTTTACAGAAGCTTCTCAGTTTCAGGAGGTCCCATTTATTCATTGTTTCTTTTATTGTCTGTGCTACTGGGGTTATTTAAAAATTTTTAAACAATACATTATTATACCCCATCCTCTCAGATTCTCTCTATCACCCAACCTCATGTCCTTTCTCTCTTTCCTCTATAAAAAAGGAATTTAAAAACCAAACTCAAGAAAACAACAACAAAAAAACCAAAGACAAAAACAACCAAACCATAGCAACAACAACAGCACATGAAAAATAAAAACAAACAAACAGACAGAACACAAAACTCCCAATCAGGTAGTCTTTCTCATATCGGTCAACTACTGAGCATGAGGCCTACCATGGAGTGTGGTTGATATAGCCAGTCTCACCACATTGAAGAAAATGATTTCCCTCTCCCAGCAGGTATCAGCTGAAGATAGTTCTTTAGTTAGGGGTGGGACTTTGTGCCTACTTCAAGGATGCGGCCATTAAGAAAGTATGTGACTCTGTTAGTATCTGGGAATGTCATTTGTGTGAATGGGAATGGTGCATGCATGTGTGTTTGTGTGTGTGTGTGCGTGCATGTTGTCGAAGAATGAGAAAGAATATAGTATTTATTGCCTAACTCTGAGCCTCTGACAATGAGAATGATTCTCACTGTCTCCTTTCAATTGCCCTAAGATGATAAGAGTCCCTTTGCTCTCTTTGGGGATCAAATTCCATAAATAATTTGTTCTGCTTGCAAGGAACTGTTTTCTGACACTGAATTTTTCTTACTGTGATTAATTCACTTATTCTTTTTTATATTCTTAGAAGTTTCTGGAAAAAGCATTTAATAAATATTTGATAGGACATAACTGGCGGCTGTTCTGATATGTATTTTCTGGAAGGATTTGCAAACAGTGTTCAAGTTGACTGTGTGGAACTGCAGTAGAAATACTGGTAGAACCCACTAGAAGACCATGGGGTTGCCCTAAGGGGTGACCCTACAAGGTAGACAACAGGTCCTGTGACTGAGGAAGGCAACAGCTCTTCACTGTGATGGAAATGTGATTGCCTGATTGGTGTGTGTTGTTGTCTCTAGTTTCACCTTCTACTTCAGATAACTGTGGTTTTTTTTCATGGAGTACATTTTGATGAATATTAGAGCTAAATGCATTATTATATTTTTGGTGTGTTTCAAAATACTTTTCCAACATCCATGCAGATACCATTTCAATTACTTAACTTAAATTGCTTTCAAAATTTAAAAATGTGGGAGATGAAATAAATGAGAGTATTTGTATTTTCTGGAAAGAATTTAATCATGTTTGCCATGAATCAAAAATATCCTTTTGTAGCAAATAAGTATTTTAAAAAGATATTAAGGATACACGAACAGTATCTATTTGGGTTTGTTTATAATCGAAAAACAAATGCTGAAATTGAAATCAATTATGAAAGGCTTAGTGACGTAAACAGTGATGGGTCACTTTGGAATATTACAATTACCAGGAAGAATCATTGCAAGTGGTTTTCATGATATGACAATGCATATACTACTTTAATAATTAATAATGTAATTCACTTCTTAAAGGTATACAGCAATGCATTGCATTACAGTTGTAACTTTAGAAAATGTATGGTGGCACACACATATATGTTACATATGGTGTATATGATTGTGTATGTATATAACTGCTACAACAACAATAGCCAATGTCCAGCATCTGGCCAGAAACAGACAGGTAAGAAAGCAGTTTTGACTTTTAAGTAAGTACACACGCACAAACGCACTCATACAGCCTAGGAAATGAGACAGACCATGTTATTTTTTTTTCCCATAAAGTTTGCCTTTCAAATCATGCTTAATGTAGGACGTCCAACAGTTCCTTCACATTTGAGATCTTGACATTTTCCCCTCTTTCCTTTCTCACCCAGGGCTCAATCCATTCTGGAAGGGCAGTGTCAGGTCCTTGTGTTTCTGATATCAGATCTGGCTCACCTTGACAGACTGGCACTGAATTGCTTTGTGAGGGGTTTGATATTTATAGACTTAAAAATAAGTTGTTCCTAAACAAACATTTCTTTTTATATATAACCCTTGCCTCTGAGTTTCTTGCTCAATACTCCCCCAAGCCCTTGTGCAAGAAAAGACAGAAGAAAAAGACAATTTTCTTAAACACACACAATTAAAAAGATTTACACTGAAAAGGTCATTAATTCTTTCTCCTGGGTTTAGTGGTTGTGACTTATTTTAATGTTCCTAATTTTATTTTCATTTACTTTCAGAATTTTAGGACTTGAACCTATTGCATAAGTAGAAAAAAATTTCATTAGACTACCCATTCACAAGAGAACATAAAAAGTCACATAGTACGAGATAATGGCAGCATTAACTTCTAACCCGGGCCATTCCTTCTTATTCTCATAAGGCTAAATGTGTCACCCTGCTACAGATGCAAAGTGGCTGGCAGAAGCAAGAAGAAAGGATAAAGTGGCATCCATCTGTGAAATGCTGTCTAGTAGCCCGTTGCCCTTGCCTCTGAACTCTGTGTGTATGAGCCAGTTATTCTTATATTTGTAATAGCAAACTATACCTGAAAGTCTAGTCAGAAGGGATGCCAACTCATGGCATCAAAGTAAACGTTCTCTAACAGTTCAAAGGGCATCTCTGTGAAGCAACGGGATCCTGAAGAGGCTGCCGGGCTTTCCTACTATGTCTGTATTGAGGGTTTACAAGGGTGGATTGCAACGTTGGCAGTGCTCCTCCTTGTTCAGTCACACTCTGGACAGGTCTGGCTTGCATTCCTTTCAGGGTGGTCTAATAACATATGGGTTCATACATTACATGAAATGCAATACCCTCAATGACTCCACCCTCCAGAGACAAAAAGAAAAATTAAAGGAAACCATTGACTCTGAGTTCAAATTCTCAGAAGTGTCACTTATCATGACCCAGGCTGAGACAGAAATGTTGGCAGTTCTCATGAAGCTACTGTCTCATCTACATTCCAACTGCCCTGGCAAGTTGAACTCCAGGAGATGGTAATCTCTGAGCAACACCTGGGATTCACTCATTTGCTGTGTTTAGCAAACGTCAGCAAGTATGAGTTTATCCTAATGACAAACATCACATTCTCTTCCCAAACATCGTCTGTACCAGATTGTGCAATTGGCATTGCTTTGGCAACGCTAGCAAGCAACCACCGAGATGGAAGACCCTCTGTGTTGAACAATATGCCCGGTGCCTACACAGAACAGATTGGAGAGAATAAAGTGCCTAGGAAAAAATACAAAGAATTGTCTAAAATGACCGTGAATGTTGTGATTTAGGATCTCTGAGAGAATGCATGCCAAGCATTGAACATGGGACAGATTCCTGCCCAGAATGTCTCAAGGGACCAACATTCTCCCTTGTGGATTGAATTGATGAAAGAGAGTATTAATAAACAGTCTCTGTTACCAGAGTAAGTAGCTGGCTCGGTTTTTTCTCTTCCATTAACTAACTCTGTTTACTGGGTTAAACTACTTGGTCCATCTTGCTCTCGTGCACAAACTGGCTATATGTTTCCCTGCTTAAGTTATTCAGTATTTATTTGTTCATCAACAGGCCCCGGAGATTTCTGAGAATTGTCTCTCCATCTCTTCCACGAATTTCTCATCTGTACTCAACACCATATGCCTACACGCTCCGACGTTTATTCCAAATCCAGTTGGAGTCTAACTCTTATGTTTGGAATGGAACTAAAGATTCCAGCTCTAATAATCTGTTTTCTGGAACTAAGACATAAACTTAAAATCTCTTGCCAGTGGTATTTTCCCTTCACATGTGCAAGGGTCCTAAGAAACTATTCTGTACAAAATAGAAGAATAAAGCAGATTTAAGAAAAGAATCAAAGAAAAACTCCAATAATCTCCCTGGACTCGCTGCTTCCTGAAGTCTAACCCAGTTCTTTCTGGCTTTTATGGTAAAGTTTAGTATCTGTAATTTTACATTTTTTTAAAAAAAAAAATCCTTAAACTATTTTGTCTTTTTAACAAAAGGAAAGTTAATTCAACACGCCAGATGATTTGGGTCTCTGATGTATTGCTAAGTTTCTTTAATAGAATGCATTGCTTGAGAGTCTTTGGTTGTTAACAAGGAAAATAAATGACTCTAAGACAATATCAAGGTGCTGAATTATAAGAGATAGATCTCTCCATCCTCGTCTATCCTGACTCTTTGTTTCAATTAAGATTAAAGCTTTTCATCAGTGGAGAACAAACATGAGGACAAGATTTATCATTTCTCCCTTTTTGGATGAGTAGTAAAACATGTACACAAATAGCCATAAAATCCATCAACACCTGATGTCACATCCAGAAAAAACAACTTAAAAAACAGTGTGTGCCTGCTCTGTCCTGGCTTTAGTAGGTGATTCTGAAGTCTTACATTTAGATTACATAGTGTCACCAGTAACTATAAGAGGTTTGCAAGAAAAACACTCAAGCAAGTGCTTCCCATTTGTGAGCAGCTGCCAAGATCTGACCCTTCTGAATCCAGAGTTTTCATTGCTGGAAGAATAAGATGTTGAACTCGTGTGATGAAAAAACTGACTAAGGCAGGTTTTCTGGCCCAGAATAGCTTAAGGAAACTGCGAGGCTAAGAGTATGAATGGACAACTGAGTGATAGTGAATGCCATTGCAGCTAGAAGAACCTTGATGGGCCAGATGCTTTATCTGTGTGCCTCTGTTCAGTGTGTCTTCAGTCTCTGAATGGTGCCTTTACTGCCCTAGCTCCTCCCACAGTCTGTTTCCTTTAAGAATTTAGAGCTAATGGGCCAAGCAGTGATTTAAGTAAGATTGTTTCTGTGTGATTATTACGGTTCTGGGAGGCCAGGATGAATAAGCAACTCCCTCCAACAAATTGGCGTGCCAACATTGGTGGACTGTATCCATGTAAAATCCGAGAAAGCTTAAAAAATAATCCTAGACACAAAAGAACAGAATTAAGCATAGTTTGGTAGCGGCATTTTCTTGGGTGGGCTCTGTTTGCTAGAACCAAGCAGAGGCATGGCTCCTTTAAGAAAGGCTTTCCTGATTCAGGACTAGCAGGAAAGAAGTCATGCTGTTTTGAAATGCCAGCTTTCTGGACCGTGCTGCCAACATAACCTTTGGCTCTTTCAGGTGGCAAAGCATTTAAATTGGGTTTGTAAGTAACATGTTAAAAACTGCTTAATGGATCAACAGAGACCCGCTGCATACTTGGAACTGGTTCAGTTCCAACTGGCTTAGAGGCAGTGAACGGACCTCCTCTGCCACTTCAGACTGGGTGGAACAAGCAGGCGGGCCTTATATACCCTAGTAATGGTGCAGTTTAAGATTTTAAGAAGCGCTTAGCATTTTAAGAAGTGCTCCTGGACAATAAAGAATTACAGATACACAATAGGACAGATTCAGACATAAAAGACCTCTAAATGGGTCACAGTGTTGGATAAATGTACATAGGCTTGGGAGAGAGAAGAAAAAGAGATTTTTAAAAAAGGAAACACAGTCTTTAAAGAGACAGTGCAGACAGCCATAGATTAAAGGAGTAAAGATAATAAAATAAATATTAAAAAGTAATAGTATAAGAAAAGCCACATAAAGATGTAATATGCACAGAGAGTCTGGATTATGTATATTGTTGTGTCTTCTTTGAATATTTTTACTGTGAAGGAGCTAAGTACAGAGGGACATTTTATTGTATGGACTGCTAAGCTAAACCAGCATGTATATTATGAAGGTATCTTGACCTCAGAATTTGGGTCTAAGGATATGTAGCTTTAGAAAAGAGGTTCTCTTTTGTTTCCACAGAGGATGAGAACCTGTGGAATCCTTCCAGACTAATGTGGTTTGATGGACCAAGACCTCCTGAAAGGATACCTTGAACACCCCTCAAAAAATTGCTTTTCCCAACTGCTGACTGGGATAAACCTAGCACACAGGATACACCATATAAGACATGATCAACAGCAACCCCAATCAGCAGATGTAATCTAAAAACTATGCCTAACTTCCAAAACATTGCTTGTAAATGTTTCATTACATTTAAAGGGAGATATGTTACAGAGATTTGCATTGGTATAGATCTTGGTTTATTGCTACAAATTTAAGGTCAATTTTGTTATACTGTGTGTGTGCATTTCTGATCTTGATTAAGGTACTATGTTTGTCCAGCTCATTTAAAAGTATAATGTATAATTAAGAAATACAGATTAATAGATAGCCATCTATAATAGTTAAGTTTGTATTCATTTTAGTTAGGTTTTCTAGTTATATAGAGATATATTTCAGTTAGATAGGTATTCTTCAAATCTTTCAGAGACCTTCAGAATATGGCATTTAAAATGCTTTAAGAACTTAGGACTTTCATGACAGTGAGACACGTCTGCTCCTGGCAACACCAAGCTACTTCAAGAGGAAGATGGGCATTGAAGAGGCTTGTTATGGAGTTGGTTAGCCATTTGGGCAAGAAACTGCACTTGCCTGGACTGCTTGATGAACTGGACATGCAGGACCTGCAGAGAAATGACTGATAAACTTGCCTCAAGTTGAGACAATTCTTTGGGGGTTCCTACTTCATGAAAGAGTTTGCTAGACAGTCCGCAGGACACGGAAGAAAGTAACTGAAAAACTGTCAAAACAGGTCGAACTCGCTTTCCTGCTTCATGGAAAAGTCTGCTGGATACTATGGGCCTGTAGGCTGAAGATGGATGCCACAACAATACAAAAGAACTTTGGGTAGCTATTCAGGCAGCGAGATGTCTCTGTCAATTTTAGAGTTTTGGAAGTTACTTACAATGCACTTCCTGTTTACATAGGTTATATTATATTCTTCTGGAGTCCTTGATGGAGTTGAAGAATAGATATAGTTTGCCTTAGTCATGATAAATGATAAAATAGATATAATTTTTGTTTGATACCTGTTTTGTTATATGTAATTTTAGTATGTTAAAGTTAAAGCCTTCCTTTTTGTTTAAACAGAAAAGGGGAAATGTGTGATGTCCTTTTGTCTATGTGTTGCTTTTATTGGTTAATGAATAAAGAAACTGGCTTGACCTGATAGGATAGAACAGAGCTGGGCAGGAAAAACTAAACTGAATGCTTGGAGGAAGAAAGTGGAGTCAGGGATAAGCCATGAAGTCACTCAAGACAGATGCTAGGAACTTTACCTGGTAAGCCACAACCACATGACGATACACAGATTAATAGAAATGGGTTAACTTAAGATATAAGCATTAGCCAATAAGAAACTAGAGTTAATGGGCCAAGTTGTGATTTAAATGATATTGTTTCTCTGTGATTTTTTCAGTTCTGGGAGGCTGGGGCAAATAAGCAGCCCCTCCAACACCTTTACTCTGTGAGGTTCTATTCCAACTCTACCTCTCGAAGGAAGCTTTTTCAGCACTTTACTACAGACCATTGTTCCCTTTTCTGAGTGTGAAACATTTGATATTTTTGTTTCTGTGGTTAAAAAACACGTGGTGCTTTGCTACAGCCTCTATTAGTTCTGATGATGCTAGCTACTCTACAATAAACCCCAGACTATTTCTGGCTTAACCCAGGAGAGAATCTGGGTTTTGTTTATGATTCTTCCAGGCAAGATTTATAGCTTCTCTACACATTTCTTCCCTGTGGAGAGTCAGGGGCTTTGGCTCCTTCTATCATGGGCTCCTCCAATATCTCTCTGAGGCAGTGGAAACTTCTGTGTACAGGTAGATGAGTGGGGCCATCCCATCTGGCCCCCAAAACAATCAGAATCTTCTCTTTGAATTGTGAGGAAGTAAGTACATAACCTAATCCACAGGAAGGATGAAAATGTAGCCCTACATAGTGAATCCATTCTGAGTGGAGCTTTGGACAGTGAACTTGAATTGTGACTCATGGTTAGCTATCTTTGCCATGAACTTCTTTCCTTCCCTCTCTTTTTTCTTCTCTTCTTTACCAGCTTTCTCTTCCCCCTCTTTTCTGCATAGCTCAGGCTGGCCCAAAACTCACTTTATAGACTTTTTGTTTTGAACTTCTTATACTGGTTCTTAATTTTCTGTTTCTGTACAAAACTTTTCTCATGTTGGTAATTAAAATTCCCAGTGGAGAGTCCTACCTGTTATGCAATAGCACTACCCTCAGTGTAAAACTCCACTAATCTGAAGAATATTCTGTTCTCACTGAATGTGTTTTGAGTAGTTTATAACATTTTTGGAGTCCCTTCGGATTACTTTGATGCCAAATTTCTCCAAAGTGGCCAAATATTGCCCTCTTCTCCAGTATGATGAATCCTTGAAACAAATGCATACATGGAATGGGATCATTACCTTGAAGAACTGGAACAATGGTGTGGCAACATTTGCTCCTCAGACATGCTTGATACAGCTACACCTGTCAAACCTGACAAAGGAGGGCAGTGAAAATCCTTTGGTCTCCTCCCATTGGAAATTTGGTCAAGACTGACATGAAAAATCAAGGGTTTGGAACTTTCCCTTTGACGTGGGCATAAAGCTACAGATGGGAATGAATGGAGCCTCAGTAGAGGGCGTGAGATCCTCACTTCACTGTTTGATCCACTGAGAAAAGCTCAACGTCGAACCTATTCTTCATGAAATAATATCAATAAAGTGCCTCATATAGTACAATATGTTATAGCTGACATTGTCATATAGATCATTTGGTTTTCACTTCCTCATGAAAATCTCTGAGACAGGTCTTATAATTTCATTCTTTGAATTAAAATTCGGGGAAGAAAGTAAAATTTCAAATATCATAACATATAGGCCCGAACTATAAAGTGGTTTGGATGCACTTTGTGCCTCAGAATTACTGAAGCAAGAAAAGTCTTAATGACTGGGGAGACTGCATTTTATGAAACTGCATATAACAGTATAACCTATGGCTAGGAAACCATTGACAAATTGTCCTTTCTATGGATGTGCTAATGTGTACTCTGATTCTATATTTCTCTGGGGGATCTCCAAACATCAAGACTTGAATCAGATTTCTAACTGACTAGCTTTTCTTGAGATTCTCAAGAATTCTGACTGAGGCAAAGACCTTTGCAAGTAGAGAGAGTTTGCAGGCCAAAGTCTGGAGTCCACATCGGAACTATGTTAAACTTGCACAGTGTTACAGCGCCACCTGCCGGACGTTCTCAAGCAAGTGCAGTTCCAGCAGATTAGGGCTCAGTGCTATCATGTGAGGACAGGATTCAAAATCTCACACATGTGAGAAAAGAAATAATTTTCCACGGAACAAAATTCAAACTGTTATCTCACTTTCCATATGTGACACGAAGATTTCCTGAGGTAAAATGACTTGGCATTAAACACTCAATTGTAGACTAAAATATGATAAGAATTGTCTCTATCTCACAGCCAGAAGGAAAAGGACTCATGGTGGTTTGAAATGTGATACCATCAGAGTCTGTAAGACCAAGTGCATTTACATAGTATCTTTGTCTGAAAAGCATCTTTAAACACTATTATTTTCTAACTCAAAAATAGATGTCAAATACGCACTTTCTTGAGCCTTTGGGGAGAATGTTCGATTTAAGGATCTGATCGGAATATGGTTTATACATCTTGACTCTCTTCCTCCCCTCTTCTCGTTCAGTTTCTTCTATTCAATCCCCCGTCCTCCCCACCCTCCCATACACGGGTCAGCCTGCAGTGTAGAGCGGCAGGGTCTTGGATCTCAAGAGCTTGGCTGATGAGCTCACACCCGTATTTCACATCAGTCCTGAGGTCATCAGATTCAAGCTTGTCATGCTTTTCTGGACACAAAATTCCAGACATGTATCATTCATTATCTTTCCTCATCTTTGAGGCAAACACCTTCAACTCATTTCAAGACTGGAAGATAGCTGAGAAGTTTGCACTTACTCTTTATAGGTGTTTTGTTGTTGTTGTCGGTTTGTTTTGACTTCTGTTTTGTTCAGGAATCTCAGACACCAGGTTCCCTACTTCATAGGCCACCTAAGCGTTAGATTTAGTTGCTCATGAAGGGTACCCTCTATATTGAAATTGGAAGGTAAATATTGGAAGTCTATTTCATTAGCTTTTTAGCTGTATAATGTAAGCTTTAAACAACTTCTTCAGTTTGTGTGAAAAAGAAGCCGAGAAACCTAGGTGTGTGGGGTGACACAGCCGGTTCTGACCTACTTGCTGCTCCAGTCTAGAGACTGGATATTGCGACACTCTGAGCCTGAGAATTAGGAGGGAAACACCCACTTCCAAGTGGAAACATTGATCCTGGCTCCTCCACTGACTTCCAGGTAATTTTGGACAGTAATTGCTCTTCTTTGTTTTGTGTGTTTGCTTTTGAAGGCAGATAACTATTTTTTTTAGTTATTTACATTTAAAAAAGAATTTCATATATGAGTACTGTATTTCCTATCCTCCCCCTCCAATCCTACCTACATTTCCTACCCTGCTCCATCTAAAATTTATGACCTCCTTTTACTTCCTTTTAACATATATTTAAGTAAACTATGCATACACACAAACTGCTGATTCCATTTAGTGCAATATTGTTCTTCTACAGGGTTTTAGGGCTAACAGCTTGGTATTGGAGAACCAACTATGGGGCTCATCCACAGGGAAGACTGAGTCCTCTTTTCTCAGCAGTCACTGTCTGTCGGTCTTCAGCTAGGAGTGGGGACTTGTGAGACCTCCTCAATCCACATTGGCATGTCAACTATTGTCACTGTGCCAGTCTTCCCAAATGACTGTGCTGTTGAGATTTTGTGTGTGCACATTTCCTGCCTTACAGAGACGACAAATATCTCAGTAGATGCCCAGGTCCTCTGGTTCTTGCAGTCTTCCTACCCCTCTTTGATGACGGTCCCTGAGCCTTAGATGTAGGGTTGTGTGGTGAATGTATCAGTTGGAACTGGGCACCACACCCTCAGTTGGGCTTTGCATTTTGATCAGCTGTGATCAAAAAGTAATGTTGTAATGCTGTAATGATGTTCGCATGCTACAAAAAGAAACCTCTTTGATGAGGGATGAGAGCTACAGTTATTCGATTGGAGGAGTACACAGATGCGTGTCCTAGGCTATGTCAGACTGAACCCAGGCACAAGATGAATGCACTAGACAGAGCCTGGAGGTTGGATGAGGTACAGACAGGCAAAAGTCATGCAAGCTGACTGGACTTGGCTAATGCAGAGAATGTGTGATCTAAGATCATTGTAAATTGATCTCGTGTGTTCGCAATTCCCAGCCTTGTTTACTTACTCATGAAAGAAGGTATTTTTTTTTTGAAAAAAAATTCTGGTATGTATTTATCTCTGTTACACATTATTCACTGTAAAAATATGGGCAAATGTATTCTACCGATAGGTGGCAGGATAAATCAGTGATATGAAAGAAAATGCAATTGTCTCAGCATCTCTGGTACTCATTCCAGGATTCCTACACATACACACATCTAAGGATGGTCAAGTCCCTTATAGAAAACAGTACAATGTATACAGACTTTACCGATCTCAACTGTGTTCTACATCATTTCTAGATGACTCACAGGAACTAATGTAGTGTATATGCTAAGTAAACAGATGTGACCCTATATTATTTGGAAGCAAGAGTGATGCTGCAGCCCTTCATACGGACACATTGTTCTTTGCACATTTTCTGTGCATGTCGTTTGAGCTGTCTGAGGTGGAGTCAGCATTTATATTGTTTAGCATGTACACCTTGAGTGCTCTGATTCCTGCACTACTGTCAGAGGCAAATGCTCTCTGTGAGAGACTCTTCCATGGCCTTAAACAGTTTTCTTTTGTGCTAACTTAAAATGTTGGAAGGAAACATGAATGTATTGTAGTTGACAAGACTACACTGTTGATATTGTCACAGGCTTGCATACATGTCCACCTTTGGGTACCGTGACACAGCTACTTCTAACTCAGCAAGCATGCAAGAAAGAAAACAAGAAACCCAGATGTTATAACATGTTAAGACCCAGTATTTGCAAAGGGGATTTTGTTGAAGACCAGTGTCAATGATCCCTGTTGTCTGGCATTCAACCCACAAAAACTCTAATAGAAGCACAATTCAGAAGTCACTTCGCCGGTCAGCAAATACCCTAGACCCCAAGTACAGACCTCTTATAGAGCATGTCATGTTAGAATATTCCAAAGCATTTCAGACGTTTGCATGTGACATACCAGGATGAAAGCAGAGACAGCTGGGACAGAAAGCCATATTTATTTTACCTCCCATCCTGATGGCTACAGAGTGGATGGTATCAATTGCTTCCTCCTTCTCTACAGGAGGGTTTAAGCTTCATGTCCTGTCCCAGACAATACCTTCCAAATTATGACTAAGAAGAGTCAACAGCTCAGTAGAAACTCAAGAGAGCACATATTAGGATTTTAGGGTGTACAGTGTGATCTATAAACTCTGTTGATTGATAATTTATAGCTCATTGTGGGTAGTAAGTAGTTCCTTGGAATTTTCACAGTGATATGTATACACACACAGACACACAGACACACACACACACACACGCGTGTGTGTGTGTGTGTGTGTCTGTGTGTCTGTGTGTGTGTGTATGTTCATGAACGGACATACGAGTGTTAGTGCGTCTGTAGAGGCCAAAGACCGCCTCTAGAATTAGTCTTGCCATCTACCCTATCAGAGCCACCTTTTTGTTGTTCATCCCTGGATACACCATGTCAGCTGTCCTTGACCTTTCAGAGTTTCTCCTATTTTTACCCCACATCCCACAATAGGAGTGCTGACTTTATAGACTCATGCTGACATGCCAGGCTATAATGGGTTCTGGAGATTGAAATTCAGGTCCTTGTTTGACTAACACACATTTTTCCTACTGAGTCTAAGGATATGCATTAAAAGAGAACTCTGGATTGTATTATTCAAGGATTGACAGGGATTAGATGACTATATATATGTATATATATATGTGTGTGTGTGTGTGTGTGTGTGTGTGTGTTACAAAAGCACAACTGTAGGACTTTTAAGATTCACTGTGATCAGGGACAAGAGGACACTGTAATTGGAATGCCACAGGTACTGGTGCCTTGGCTAAGCCAAAGCTGATGAATCTCAGCTTTAAATTTTTGGCTCATGAGCTTTAGAACCCTGTACTTAGCCCCTCCTCCTTGTTCTTTTTTAAGTTTGTTGTTGTAATCATCGGGTATAATAGCAGCCAAGCCACCAGAGGACAGTGTTCTGACAGGATAATGGCCCCCGGCTTTGAAAATAATGTCTCAGTTTCCCTGAGATCTCTTCTTAGGCAGCGGAGACCATTAACTTGTCACACCGTCCAGTTCTATTGATATTATCTTTTCTTCCCCTCAAAGACCCAGCTCCTAGTCAACCCGTCTGAGGTTCTCAGAGAGCTAGGTTCTCTGGACTCACATTCCAATCCAATCTAACATTGGAGTTCAAAAGTCTAAGGGGGAAAGACTGACAACTTAAATGTGGAGAGGATCATTTTGGGGACGTACAGAAAGCTCTGTTCGGGATAATAATTAAAACTAAAGTCAAGTGACAAAGAGAGCAGGCTATCCTACCAGGATTCTGGGAACACCACACAAGCTGGGCACACAGCGACAATTATACCATAGTGAATAGGACATGCAAGACAATTTCTTTTAAGGTTTAAATTTATTTTCCATCTTGTATATTTGTGTACATCTGTGTGTGGGAGTGTGGTGTGTGTACAGTCCCGTGGATGATGAGGGGGGGGGGGGTGTCAGGTCACCGGAAGTTGGAGTTACAGGTGTTTGAGAGCCACCTGACATGGCCGATGGGAACCGAACTCAGATCTTCCGCAGGAGCAGCAAGCGCTCTTGACCACCGAGCACTCTCTCCAGCTGACACCAAAATGAAATTTCTGGACTGAGTGTTTTTTGATTCTTGCATAATGTATAACTAGAGAATCTGACTGTTTCCCAGCCCTCTGCTTATTTTCTCTGCCCTCAGATTTGTTGTCTGATAGAGAAGTATATCCAGGTGATATTTTTCTTTGCTGTTGTTGTTTCTGCTAAGCCTGTAAGGACCAACGCCTGGGAAGGTGGCCCACAGTTCCCTGTACACTGTATACATCGTGGCCCACCTGCAGCATCAGACTTGACCTGCAAGCGGAGTTTAGGAAAGAAGACGGAAAACAGGACTGGATCACGCGAAGCTTGAAAGCCAATCACAGAATGAAGCTTCCTTTGTTACTGCTGTTGGTCGGGCATGGCTGCAGCCCAACCTGGTCAGAAGTTCCCTGGGATGTATGAGGCTTGAGGATAGAGCTTCATCAGAGCCAAGTGGGCTGGGCTGTCTCTGATACATGGCATAAAGAATGGCTGCTTCTGGTGCGGGACAAGAGATGGCCTCTGTACCACTGAGATGGATTTAGTTTACTTGAAGGTTCCTTTTCTCCTGCTCAGATTTAGGGTTTCTTGTTCCTCATCTTAGTCTTAAGCTTCCCTCGGAGGCCATTGCTTAGGAAAATGAGCTTCACATAAATATTTTCTCTGCTTACAGCCTCAGGACTCAAGTCAACATTGCCTCCGCTGAAAGCTATTTTGGGGATGGACACTCCCCAGTGTCAGCTTCAGAAGTGGTGGTGCCCCACCCTTGTTTCCAGCTCACAATAGACCTTGGCTGCCAGGGTCTGATTAGGAGCCTCCCTGAGCCTTCTCCTGCGGTTGACTCCTCTCTCCCATCCCTTTTCCTGTTATTGTCCTGCTCGCTCCTGATAAGATTACATTTGTTCCCATGAAGAGAAATTTTCTTTCCTGTACGTTAATGTTTTTCAAAGACCACCAATGAAAAGATCTCCATGCTAATGTCAGATAATTTATATTAGCGGTTGGGAGAGCCAGGAGAGGAATGGGAGGTGCCAGAAGGCACTTAATAAACATCTGATACAATATCATCAAACTTCTGATCCTGATTTCCAAACGCAGTTCCGGTTTGGCTACAGAAAGCAGGGAATTTCATTCTACTAACTGGAGTACTTAGTTCATCTGTCAAAGTAGAGTTGGGTGAGGTGGGTTCCATATTTTGTGGTTGGTGGGTGGCATGTAGGCAAGTTAATTCAGAGCTAGCTTCAGTCTCCTCATTTGTAAAAGAAGTACTTTTCTTTTCTTTCTTTCTTTTTTTCTTTTTCTTTCTTTTTGGTTTTTTGAGACAGGGTTTCTCTATAGCTTTGGAGCCTGTCCTGAAACTATCTCTAGTAGACCAGACTGGCCTTGAACTCACAGAGATCTGCCTGTCTCTTCCTCCCAGGTGCTGGGATTAAAGGCGTGTACCACCCCAGCTCAGCTAAAGACATACATTTTTTTTTAACCTGACTTTTGATTCTTGTGGTATTAGTGAAATGGTCTGTCACCATATCTTTCTAAGCAGAAAATAGAAAATGTAGTTTGATCACCTAAACATATACATTGCATAAAATCTAGTAAAGTCCCAAACAGGGTGATAGAAAATCCGGACATCAGCCTTGTTCTCACAGTGAGCTCCCAAGCTCTGACACTGAACCTGGTTTAAAAATTCTGAAGAAATCTGTTTAAACGCTGCAACTGGGAAGTGGGCCCCAGCAATCATTTTTATAGAATATAAAATTGAAATCTATGCATTATAAAAAACGTTGCTCAAGATGATCTCTCCCTCGGCCCTCCCCCCGCCTTCTCTCCTGCTTTCCCTTCTTCGTTTTCTTTCCCCTCCACATAATTCTTCAATAATTGCATTTACAGCCAAGGCAGTACTCCAGGCAAGCAAATGACACCCCCAGAACCTCCACAGTCACTTATTAAATGTGTGCTGTAAGAGCTCTGAGATCTACTCACAACAGTCTTTGATTCCAACGCAACATTGTTAACTACAGTCCGAATCTTTACACTTTGCAACAAAGACAGCAATAACGTTCAGCCACAGGATCCTCCCAGCCCGCAGTTGCCCCCACTGAGCATCATGGTTGTCATATTCTTTACAAGTCCGGTCCCTGTAAAAATAGGCCTACTGTGAGCTGCCTGGCATCGAAACAAGGGGCTCTGGTTTAAATTCCCAGCCTTTGGCTGTCAAGGCTGTGGCTCGTCGGCTGGCCTTTTGATCTTTCATGTGCAGGGCCTGACTGCCCTTCTGTTGACTTGGCTGACTTAGCCTTTCCTGGACCCTAACTGAATATGGCTTACTGAAATAACCAGAAATTGCTGGAGGGCAGTTGGCTGTTGGCTATTTATCACTGGCATCTCTCTCTCTATATATATACATATATACACATATGTATATAGATATATATGCCAGCCCTAATCATGTAGTCTGAAGATGCTGCTAGCTGAGGAAAGATAATGGCAGGATAGGGTAACAGAAAATCCCAAAGTTACTCCCTGCTCCTTCTTCATATTATCAATTAGCATGTCCACAGTCAGAGAAGCAGAATCTCTGTTTATGAAGACATTTTTCAGGAAGCATATAATAACTTCTTGCCATCTGGAAGTTATGGGGTATTATCTCTTAATATGGAAAAAGTAGACATTAGCCTAGAATTTAGACGTGAGTTACAGAGAATTAATATTAACTGCTTTTCATTAAGTCATTAAGCATATGCCTGCTTAATTCTCACAGCAACACCAGGAGACAGGCGCTGAGCTTTTATTTTTTCAGAGGCAGTACTGAAGTTTTTAGAGAAAATAGTTTTCAAAAGTAATAAAGCTGAACTTCTCATTCAGCTCTGGCCTGCTACGTCACTACGTCACTTAGAGTTGATGATGCCCATGCAAGGGGCAGGACTGGGGGGGGCATTTAGGGAGCAGTAGGGTGCTATGGCGAGATAGGCAATGAAGGTAGAGCCCTTTGGGACAGAGGGTACACTAGTCAGGCCTGGAAAGTGAGACGCAATGCAAAGAGAGTTCTCCCAAATGCATAATTTGGCTTCCAGTCTCTTTCATTGGCTGCAGCAGTACCAGCTCTATGGAATGGTCCCATACTAATTTATGGATATACAAACACATGGCTTTGCAGAATTCAGAAACATACGGCTTTATGCAAACCTCCCTTCTACTTCTATCATTTACCAGCCATCCTGAAATAGTTTTATAATTAAACACCTTCTCTATACTATTATTTCTTTTCCTTTTTCATTCTGCTTGAGGTTGAGTCTCCTTGATGAAGCCCAGGCTGGCCTTGAGTTCACAGTCTCCCTGACCTCGATGTCCCACGTGCTGAAGTTATAGGGCCAAAGTGTTGTCACCTTGGCCTGTATTCTGATGTCACCTGAGCTTATTTCATCACACTGTTCGCAGGTGGCTGCACGTAGGCAGCTGCCCGACGCTGAGACTCCAGCTCTTGTCCATTGTCCTCTTTCTAGAGTACAATTGTGGCAGCATAAATTCATACAATTGAAAGTAACAAATCTTCTATATTTTAATATGAACTTGCTTTAATATTAATTTATTAGTAATCCTATTAATATTGATTTAATGGGTCTTATGTATTCATATTATTAAGGCTGCTAATGTGTGTTGCTAAATTGCTCTAGGGTGAGGCTTCTTTGGTTAGTTTCCCATCAGCATCGTCAGAGGCTGTTTGTTTGTGTCAATCCTGAAATGGAATATTAACATTTCTAAGCACTAATTGGAAGGGTAAACATTTGCTGCCACAATCATCTTTTAAATTGGCATCACATTGTCCCAGAACATCAAAAAGAAACATTTAACCAAATGAGCTTTTGCCTCCTCCCTCAATCCTACTGTATGGAGAAATCTTTCTGCAGTTATCATGGAGGCAAACAGCACATTTTCTCCCTAGGCTGACATACCGCATAAGCCTTCATGGCTCTGAACCTTCTGACTTAGAAGGCCTAGACAGGCAGCAAGTGTGTGCCAGAATGGGAAAGATGTCTTTTGCTCCAAACTTGTTGAGTTTGAGAACTGAAGAAAGGAGCTCACCGCTTTAAAAGCCCGGCGTTTCTATGTGGTTCTTCATTTTTCTCCCATTCTCCACCCTTCTTCATTTTGTTTGCCAATTAACCCAGGCATCGCAGTTTTTCTCAGGGTGGGGGGGGGGGCTAGGTGGGGACAAAACAGAGAACTGTATGGACACTATATAATACCCCCATGAGGGTGTCAGAATCTGACAGCCTTCAATAGGTTAATTTTTCAAAGAGGTAAGCTGATCTTTCTGTATAAATGCACATCTGCAGGGTGAGTGGTATTAAGTGTTGGTGAATTATGGCCCCAACCTAGGGGTCACATGAGCTTCAGCACTACAAGCACCTTAATGTTTTTTCGAAGGAAGGCTCTGCTAATTGCTTCCATATGACTCTTTCTAGTGGGGAGGCCCCTCCTCCCAGCCTCCATCACCGTCCCCACCCCCTCCACAGTTGTGCCGTGACACACACAGGAATAATGAGCTATGAAATTGTACCACACTGATTAGGGGTGGGGCTTACAACAGAACCTGCCATTTCCCCGCTGGGTTTTCCTTGACTCTTTAAGTTCAGGCAGCTTTGGGGGTCAAGTCCCAGAAGCCCAGGTCTTCCCCTGTGCTCTTTTCTCCTCCATTCCTTTAAACCACTGGGAGTGTACGCTTATGCTGTGAAGGGGTAGGCAGACCATTAATTAGTTTGACTGCTAAGCCGTTGTTGGAAGGCCGAACTGGAGACATTTTAAAGGGTGTGTTGGCATGTTGATGGAGAGGTGGGAAAGGGAAGGAGGTAAAGCGGATCCACAATGTGCCCCTGGAAGGACCCTTTGTTTAGGAAGCCACTCCAGACAGGAGACTTCTGAGATTTGTCTATGGCTAACCCAGCAGCTAAGGAATACTAGAATGGACACAGAGTGGCTTCCAGGAGGTTACTTAAAGGTTATTTTGTATTTGACCAAAAGAGGGTCAACTTAAGACTTGTCACCTGAAACACGGAAGCAGGAAATTCTCTATCTCAGCTACCATTGTGTGCCAGGTACTTCCACAAGCACCGTTGGCTCTCAAGGTGTGAACACGCCCACTTGCAAGGAGGAAAAGAGGGCTCGGCACAGCCAGCTGCTGGCTTGTGATGGCTACTCAGTCACACAGCTGGACCGCTTAGTACAAACATGTACAAAACGAGGAAAAGATTTCTGATAGCCTTATAGAACTGTTGAGAGAATGAAATAAAAACCCCATGAAGCAGCAAAGGTTGGAGCATCTATTTAACATGAAGTTGTCGGCGGTTTTCTTTACTCTTATTTGTGTCATTGTATATACTTCCTTTCCCCACGGTCGCACACTCCTGGATACCCACCTGGGTTTGGAGTTTCCATTCCTGGCCTTCACTATTCCACACACCAGTTTCTCCTTTGGCATTGTTCAGCTCTAAGTGACATCATGCCTCCTCGAGGTTTTCCAAGGCTACCTGTCCTGTTCTCTTGGCAATAAAGCATGCTGCCCTCTGCCTTTAATTAGATGGTTGATCTGGTATTTGTATGCTGCAGCTGTTTAATTTACCCCATGTTTATGGCTCCTTCTCCTTTGGCTAAATTGTAGTAATCCCTGTAGGGCAGTGGTCTCGTGTTTCCTGAGTCTCCTAGTGTACCCTGCTTAAAATTGTGCCAGCATAGAGTCTCAAAGAAAGTTTGAGAATAACATTAAATAAATAGTACAAATATCCCATTTCAAATGTTCATGAGATTTACTTTTATTTAACACATTTATGGTCTGATCTCTAGTCTACACACAACTAGACAGCTCAAAACTGCCTGTGTCTAGAACCAGCTCCTGAGAGTGCTGGCATCTCAATGTGATTCAGGGTTTGGTAATACAGTTCTCTTATGAAGTGATCAAATGAGGAAAGAGAAACAGCAGGATATCCCTGGCAAAAGGAAACGATTCAAAAATGAAAGACATCAGATTAATCTTTACTGTTTAATAACCGACTCTCCCCCAAATGCATTGAGCTCGTAGTAAAATCAGGAGCATATCTTTACCTAGCATATACTCATGCTGAATGATTTTGTACTTAGGGTTCATTCAGATATATTATTCAAAATATCAGCATCAACTATCAGTAGGGGAAAAATGCTGTATGAACTGAAAACCAAAATCTTAAATGAATAAATTAATGGCACAGTTTACAGTCTCATAAAACTGGAAACAACTTAACCAAAAAGAAGTTTCTGGAGAAAAATAATAAAGAAAAGCAAAATCAACTTTGATATTTCATCTTACCCCCATCAGAATAGCAGGCATCATCAATATCAACCAAATGGACAACAAATGCAGGAGGGGTGGTGTGGGGAAAAGAGGACTCCCCCATATCCACTGTTGATAGGACTGAAAACTGGCCCAGCCACTATGGAAATCAGCATGGAGAATTCTAAAATAACTAAAAACAAATCTATCATATAACACAGCTAGACCATTCCTTGGCATATGCTTAGATGACTTGACACACTGCTTTACAGGTACTTTCTCTGCCATGTTCATTGCGGGTCTAGTCACAACAGCTAGAAAATGGAAACAGTGTTGTTGTAGGGATGCTGCTTGAGCATTTCCTGGCCTCCCAGACTCCCTAAATAATCACACAGAAACCATATTATTTGTAATACTGTTTGGCCAATAGCTTAAGCATATTTCTGACTAACTCAAATTTTAAATTAACCCATTTCTATTAATCTGTGTATTGCCACGAGGCTGCGGTCCTTTAACTGATGAAGAGACAATGAAAATGTGGTACATCTACACAGTGGAATACTATTCAACTGGAAAGAAAAGGAAAATCATGACCTTTTCAGGTAAATGGATGGGACAAGAAAAGAGCATATTGAATGAGGTAACCCAGACCCAGGAAGACCAACATCAAATATTCTCTCTCATGGGAGGTTCCTAGCTACAAATTGTCAGAAATGAGTACATAGCTTGGGGTAACTGAGAAACCAGGGAAGTAAAAAGGGACCATTGCTGGGGAAGCGGTTGTTAGGGAGCAATAGAGAGGGAGGGATAGCAGCGTACAATGATCAAATCCTGGAAGTGCTAAAAGAGCTGCTAATTAGTGGGGTAGATAAATACAGAAGGTGGGAGGGGGTAAAAGAACAGTAAGGACGTCTGACAAAGCCATAATAAATTATATTACTAACTATATACCTAATAAAAACATTACAGCAATTTAAATCTGTATGTAAATATTCATAAATAGTTTAATGACATCATTTCATTTGGACTGACAATGCTCCCTCCAGGAGTGACATGACCTCATACCAGAAATCCCAACACCACGCAAGAAAAGCTTTCTTTTGAGCTGTTGGCCAGGTTTGTCCAAGAGACTCCAAAATATTACTGACTATTTCTATTGCTCTGTGTGCTCCGCAGAGGAGGAAGGTAAGTTCCCATGGCTGAAGATACCTTGCACTCCAATGGCAGGGCCCAGGGGCCCCTGAACTGGAGCAGACTGAGAACTAGCTTTCATGGTACCAGAATATACTATGTTAGCTTCCAAAGGAGGGAATTAACCAATATCCTACCCAGCTATGAAACCTGAGAAGCATAGCAGTTTCTAGCATGATATAATAACCCCAAGAGTGCAGTAGTGGGAAACATACCTTAGTGGTGACCAACAGCTCTACGTAGGACTTAAGACTTACTCAGCAAGAGAGACATTGTGCCTGGTACTGGAGACCTAGCCAGCTCCCCATGGCTAATAAAGAAATGAATCAAGGAGAACCTACAACCACCACTTTATTGAAAGAACCATTGTAATCCCTAATTATTTTCTAAATATTTGTCCCTACGCCCATAGATAAATCAGTTCTCACCTCTCATAAAGGACACTTCACTTGACAGTAGATAGAGACCTTTACAGAAAACTGCAACCTCACAAAATGCATAGCTGTGGAGCCCAGTTCCAATGAGGATATGTCTACAGAATACTTCTACAACTAAGGCTTAGGAAACATTGCATCGGAGTGGGTAGGAAGAAGGTACGAGCCAGCGGAGCTGAAAAACTGTTGTGAAACTATGTCTCCTACTAATTTCAGAAGCTATGCTCATAAAATCTTACCAACCTGACTGTTTAAACCTGAGTGGAACATGTTCAGCAACAGATTTGCCAGAGTAGAAGGGGAAAGCCCATGAGGCCTCAATACAAAACCCACAGGCAACTAAGAAATGCTGAGAATGGGAGAAATAGTAACCCTTAGGAAAAAAGAACACGCTGGGTGGTTATGCAATACCCAAAGGCCAGTCCTAAATATGTAGGTATAAGTACCATTGTACAGACTGCACAGGTTGTATACACACAGACACACACACACACACACACACACACAGAGACACACACACAGAGACACACACACACAGACACACACACACACACACACACACACACACACACGGGCATTTCATAGTTCTTTAGTCACAATAAGATCTATATAAACAGTCTGTGCCTCAAAGAATCAAAGATAAGATTATAACTTGCAGTCCATGAAGTCAGAAAAGGGGATTTTAGACCATGGATTTTGGAAAAGGTTGAGGCAATCATTTTGGAAGAATACAATAATTTAACTTGATTGAATGACTGAGACTTATAGCTACCCCTCCCCATCTACATATGGAGACTAATGAAAAAGACAACTCCAGGAGAGAAACACCATCTTTTATAGAAAGAATGGCTGAGGGCATGATACCTTCTATTTCCGTTTACTTATTTCTTAATATTTACACCTTTGCATCTTAATTGGTTGTTGTATTTTAATATTTACCTCATTAGAAAGACCTTTATGCTTTTTTCTAAACTTAATGTGCAATACTTTCTCTAATACTTTTCAGACTTCTAACACAAATACTTTTCTCTCATTCTTATTTCACCTCCCTTTCTTTTTTCTATTTATTTATTACTCCATTCTTTAAATATTAACACTCTCAGAAAAAGGAAGTCGCTAAGATCCCCCAAAACATATCATATGATATTGTTTCTGAATCTTACATGAAATACAGGTTAACATGGGAGCCTCTCTAAACCATTATATCTGTTACTATATTTGGCTTCCCTAATAAAAATATGTCCAAATAAAAACAGCTTACCAGAAAGACTCTCATAAAATAAAATTAAATAAAATTTAACAGCTCCCCGCACTCAAAACAGCAGGTAAAGGGGACAACATAAAAATTGGAAGACATATCACCCTAATAGATTCACAAGATACAATCAAGGAACACACAGAGAAAATATAGACAAAAATCCATTATGACATCTCTATAAGCTTAAGATTTCTCAGTTTCAGAAAATAAAAGTGAAGTAGCTAAAATGCAAAAAGTCAGTAGAATACTACCTTTGTAAACTCAGTTATTAGATGGAGGACTCAAACAAATATTCACTGATTCAAGATCTAAGAAGGAAGTTATCAAAGTTCATGAAATGGCAAAAATTCAAATTTTTGAAGGAAAGATTCATCAAGGAAACTAATATGTTGAAAGAAAACCAAACAAAAATTATGGAAAAGAAACAATGCAAGAAAAAATACAGTAGAAAGCATTATCAAATAAATAACACCAATAAAAAGAACTTATTTCAGTGGTGGAGGGCAAAGTGAAGACAGTAATACATTTAGATAAATATAAAGAAAAATAAGTATAATATGAATGATAAATATGAATGAAACTTCTAAGAATTACGACATACATTTGAGAAACCAAACCTTGGAATCTATGAAGTAGACAAAAAACGAGCTAAGATAAAGTCTAAAAGTATAGAGAACTTATTCCATGAAATTATAGCAAAAATTCCAAATACAGAGAAAGAAGTGGACACTAGAGATGAATACATGAGATCTGGGAAGTAGTCATAATGTCTAAACAGCAAACAGCTAAAGGGGAGAGAAGAAAACTACCAATTAATTAAGAAACCAGAACAAGTACTGACAGAACATGGGAAACAGCAGATCCTTCTGAATAATTAACTTAAATGTAAATGGCCTCAGTATACGAATAAGAAGACTCAGACTAACTTGCTGGCTTAAAAAACAAGATCCAATTATCTGTTGTTCCTAAGCTATACAACTCATGGACAAATAAGTCCAAAACCAAAGTGTAAGGATCAAAATTCTCCTGTCAAACAAATGAAAACTATGAAACAAAAGTTCTGACAAAGCAATTGCTGCACCTGATGAAATAAATTGAAAATCAAAACGAGACAAAAGAAAACATACAGAAGGCCGTTACGCAATAATAAGTGTAGCAATTTATTAAGAAGTTATAACAGATGCTATTACGTATATATCAAATGTTAGTGCTCTTGATCTCATAAAACCAGCGCCAAAGGCTATGACAGATCAGTTGGGTCATGATACAGTGAAGGCAGGAGACTTCTGCATCCCACTCTTGTCTTTAAAACTCAGCAAAATGCCTTCATTATTAAATCATGTCATAGATAAATTGGATTCAACAGACATCCACAGACTACTGCATGAAACAACCATAGAACCTGCTCCAAAATGTGTCACATGATAAACACTTTTGGGGACAGAGAGAGAGAGAGAGAGAGAGAGAGAGAGAGAGAGAGAGAGAGAGAAACTAGAGATGAAACGGGAATTATGAATCCACAGGCTCATTAGGGAATACTTTAAAAGATTGTAACTTAAAAAATATCTTGGAAAAATCTAGAAAATTGATAAGTTTCTAAAACGTTTAATCTACCAAAATTAAATAAGTGACTTAAAGAGACCCATAACAAGCAGTAATATTGAATCAATAATTAAGTCTTCCTAGAAAAGCCTTGGACTGGTTGGAATCATTGTCAAACTCTGCCAGACCTTTAAGCATTTAACACCAATAGTTTTCAAACTGGTCCACAAAATAGAGAGAGAAGGGCAAGGAATCCCACCAACCAAAGCTGGTATTCCACTGATACCAAGACAGATAAGACACAAGGAAGGAAGAAGACTATACTAGATTGCATTCCATGGGGGAACACTGGTGCAAAAATTCACAGTGTAATGCTCATATGCTAAAATTAAAATGCACACAAGTTGGTTTCATGCCAGAGATATAACTTGTTTGAACAACAGAATCAATAAATGTCATATATTATATAAAGATATAAGCTTCATTAATATCTAAGTATATGTAGGAAAGACATTTGATAAAGTTCCATGTGTTCTAATGTCAAAAGTCTTGAAGAAGTTATGAGCTGAAGGAACATAGACAAAGCTACAGCCAACAGTATACAAGTGGAAGACAAATGAAAGAATGCTTTATTAAACTGGAATAGGAAAAGGGTGCACACACTCTCCCCACTTATTCAACATAGTGCTCAAAGTTGAAGCTAAAGTAATAAGAGCCAGGCTGTGGTGGCACATGCCTTTAATCCCAGCACTCTGGAGGCAGAGGAAGATGGATCTCTGTGAGTTCGAGGCCAGCCTGGTCTACAAAACCAGGACAGGACAGGCTCCAAAGCTACAAAGAAACCCTGTCTTGAAAAACCAAACAAACAAACAAATAAACAAGCATGAAAAGAAATGAAACAGATACAAATTGGAAAGGAAGAAGTCAAATTATTCTAATTTTCAAATGACTGGACCTCGTACTTAAAGAATTCTACAGACTCTTATAGAAAACTCAGATATGAGTAACATTTTCAACAAAGCATATTATGAAACCAACATGCAAAAATAAGTAGGTTTGCTCTATATAAGAATGAATCTACTGGGCAGTGGTGGCACCCACTTTTAATTTCAGCACTTGGGAGGCAGAGGCAGATGGATTTCTGTGAGTTCAAGGCCAGCCTAGTCTACAGAGACAGTACAGGCTCTGAAGCTACACAGAGAAACCCTGTCTCAAAAAAAAAAAAAGTGAACTGGATGAGAAAGATATGAAGAAAATACAATATTTACAATAGCTTAAAATATAAATTCCTGGGAATAAACCTAACTAATATGGTGAGAGATTTTTTTTTACAATGGAATCTACAAGACACACTGAAGAAATGAAAGACACTTTAAAATGTAAAGTATCTCTTTGTTCATAGATTGACAGAACTAATCTTGTGAAACTTGCTATATTACTGAAAGCTATCTATGAATTCACTGCAATTCCCAACAAAATTAAAATGACTTTCTTTGTAGAACTAGAAAAACCAGTCCTAAAATGATATATGAGCATAAGACTCAAACAGAGAACTCAGTACTGAGCAGAAAAGAACGATGACCCTAACTTCATTTTATAACACAAAAACTGTAGTGACAAAGACAGAATTGTACTGGCATAGAATAAGACGCACGTACCAACATAACAGAAGAGGGAATTCCAGAAATAATCCCCCACACAGCAATAGCCACCTAATATTTGACAAATGTGTCAAAAACATATAGCAGCAAAAAGACAGCATCTTCAATAAATGATGCTGGGAATATTGGATATCCACATACAGAATAATGAAATCAACCCCTTAGCACTCTCCCTGTAAAAAAAAAATCACCCCAAAATAGATCAAAGTCTTTGACATGAAATCTGAAATTCTGAAACTGCTAACGTAAAACAAAGGGATGTACACATTGACAAGAACTTTCTAAAGGCGCTGGAGAGATGGCTCAGAGCTTAAAATCAATGACTTCTCTTCCAGAGGTTCTGAGTTCAATTTCCATCAACCATGTGGTGACCCACAAACATCTATGAGATCTGGTGCCTTCTTCTGGTGTGTAGACATATGTACAGGCAAAACTCCGCATACATAATAAATAAATAAATGATTAAAAAACTTTTATTTATTTATTAAAAATTTCCACCTCTTCCCCCTCCCACTTCTCTCCCCTCCCCCCTCCCCTTCCCTCTCCAGTCCTAAGAGCTGTCAGGGTTCCCTGCTCTGTGGGAAGTCCAAGGTCCTCCCCCCTCCATCCAGGTCTAGGAAGGTGAGCATCCAAACAGACTAGGCTCCCACAAAGTCAGTCCATGCAGTAGAATCAAAACCCAGTGCCATTATCCTTGGCTTCTCAATTAGCTCTCATTGTCAGCCACATTCAGAGAGTCCGGTTTGATCGCATGTTCCATCACTCCCAGTCCAGCTGACCTTGGTGAGCTCCCATTAGATCAGTCCCACTGTCTCAGTGGGTGGATGCATCCCTCACGGTCCTGACTTCCTTGCTCACATTCTCCCTCCTTCTGCTCTTCATTTGGACCTTGGGAGCTCAGACCAGTGCTCCAATGTGGTCTCTGTTTCTATCTCCATCCATTGCCGGATGAAGGTTCTTTGGTGATATGTAAGACATTCATCAGTGTGGTTATGGGATAAGGCCAGTTCAGGCACCCTCTCCTCTGCTGCCCAAGGAACAAGCTAGGGACATCTCCTTGGACACCTGGGAACCCCTCTAGAGTCAAGTCTCTTGCCAACCCTAAAATGGCTTCCTTAATTAAGATATCTACTTCACTGCTCCCATAATTAAGATATCTACTTCCCTGCTCCCATATTCACCCATCCTCCATCTCAACCATCTTATTCCCCTAAGCTCTCCCCAATCTTCCCCTTAAATCTTAAAAAAAAAAAAGAATTTTCTGAATGTGGTTCCAGTAGCACAGGAAATGCCCTCAGCTGTTGACAAATGACATTCCTTAGAGTTAAAAAGCTTTTGCACAGCAGGTGAAAGAAATGGTAGGCTGAAGAGGTAGGACACGAAATGGGAGAAAATTTTTTTACTAACTGCCCTACTGAGCATTAACTTTCAGTTTGACACAGCCTAGAATCACCTGAAGAAGGAGTCCCAACTGAATGCTTCCATCGGGTTGATCTACGGGAAGATCTGTGAGCGATTGTCCTGATCATTTTAACAATTTAAGAGGTGACTCCGTTTCCTGGCCTGCATAAGACATCTAACTAAGCATAAGCCAAAGAGGGAGCCAAATGTAGCACTCCTCCATGGCGGTCTGCCTCCAGGTTTCTGTCCTTACTTCCTTCAGCGATAGACTTTAATAGTAGCCTGGGAACTGACAGAACAAGTCAAATATATCCTTTTCGACCTAAGCTGCTTTTGATAAGAGTATTTTATCAGCACAATAAAATGCAACTTAAAATACCAACTATTCCACAGTCAGGGGTTAGTGTCTGGAGTATACAAAGAGCTTCAAAATTGAAACACACACACACACACACAAAACAAATAAACAAAAAGATCTCTAAATCTTCTAAAAAGAAAGGGGAGATGAATTAAACAGACAGGATAAACAATCCTATGAAAAGAAATATAAAAAATATATATTTAATAAGTTGTTGAAAAATCATTATATATCCTATGCATCGACAGAATTCAAATACAATTTGCATTAAGATTCCATATCATTCTTGTCAGAAAGGTTACAATTAAGAAAAAGAAACAAACAACAAGTGCTAGAGATGTGAGGAAAGAGTAACCCTTCTAGTCCGTGCAAACTTGTGGAGTCGACATGAAAGTCAGTATGGGTACTTCCCACAAAACTAAAAATAGAATTACCACATGACCCAGGCATATGGTGCTGGCTGTATGTCAAGACACGATCTATTCGGCCACAGCGGCACTTGCACAGGCTATGTTTGTAACTAGCTTCCCTTGTCACAATAGTTAGAAACGGAACTTGTCAAGCTGTTCAGATAAGAAAGATAAGACGTGGTTTACATATAGAATGGGATTCTATTTAGCATTAAATAATCATGAAATCTTTGGAGAAAAAAATGGAAGGAACTGAAAAGTATTGTCTCAAGTGAAGTAATTCAGGCTTGGAAACACAAACATCCCATATTTTCCCCAATCTATAGGTCTTAGATTTCAGTTTTATATGTGTGTGAGGGGATAAGTATAAGCTATAAAGCTAGAAAAGGGAATGTAAGACAGGGAAAAACATTTTTAAAGAAAGATTGTGAAGCTGGGAATGAAGAATAAAGATGGTAACAAAAATATATATGGCATGTAGTAATAAAGAGGGCTACTGGAGGAGGGCAGGAGATTGGAGAGGGTAGAGAAAAAAGAGAATCAAATAATTATGTAGGAAAATCCCACTATGAAACCCATGACTTTGAATATTAATTTAAAATGACAATAAATAAAAATTTTTAAAGATACAAACAAATCTATAACAAGGAAAAGCTTGAAGTGTTAATAAAATCTCCCCCCCTCCAAGAAATCAGTACTGCATAGATTTATGACTAAATTCTATCCAAACTTAAAAGAGGGCTATCATCAATGTCCCCCAAGCTTCTGTGAAACAGAGAGGGAAGAAATACAACCAAACTCAATCTACAATGACAATATCACTTTGATTCACAAGCTGGCTAGTAACACTAGAAAACAAAACAAAACCAAATAAAAAAAACTATAGACTAGTTTCTCTGAAGAACACAGTCATAAAAATATCTCAATAAAATACTTGCAAGCACATTTCAAGAGCACATTAATAATATTATGTCTATTTTCATCTCAGTGAATGCAAGGATAATTTAACATGCAAAATTCAAGAAGTGTGAGACAGGATGTAAGGAGGTTAGAACAACAATTCCAGGGTCATCATAATAGATGTAATAAAGGCTTTGACAAATTCCAACATTCCTTCAAGATAAAAGCTCTGAAGAGACTTGAAATAGAAAGGACATATCACAACATAAGAAGGCTATACACAACAAACCTGCAAGCAACATTGTACAACATGGGGAAAGGTGAGAAACATTTCCTCTGAAGTTAGGCATGAGGCGAGGGTTTTTTTTTTCTCTCTCTCTATTCTTATTCAAATAGTTCTTGAAGTCTGAGCTACAGTAATGAGTCAAGAAAAAGAAATAAAATTTTATAAATATGAAAGTAAGAAGTCATATCACTCTTATTTGCAGATTAGGTATGACTTCATTATTTAAAAATCTAAGTCCATAACAGGAAATTCTTAGATTTTATGAATACTTTAAGCAAAGTAATGGGATACAGAATTAGAATGCAAAATGCAGTAGCTTTCTTCTATACCAATAATGAGTTTTCTGAAAATGAAATCAGGACACATAATCCCATTCTTAACAAACTCAAAACTCCCTGGGAATGCTAGAAATAAACCCAACCAAGGAAGTAAAAGATCTACATAATCAAAACTTTAAAAGCTAAAGAAATCAACTGAAGAAGACATTACATGTTGCTAAGACCTCCCACAACCCTCCAGCAACAGGAAAAAAAAAATTCTAACAGGCATGGGAGGTAGGAGTTATGGAAGGAAAAGACTGAAGATGTTTCAGGAGTATCCAACAGGAAACCATCAGTCAGAGAAAAAGATAAATTCTAGAAGGAAGAGAAGTTGGTTGGGGTCTGGAAAAGAATGGTAGATGGCCCGATGAAGTGTGAGAGAACATTTTATATTTATTAGAAATCCAGAAACTGAGAAAAATAAGACTAATTTAAAAATCACAAAATAAAAAAAAAGGTTTGTTTGTTAACATAGAGGGTCATGTGAGGAGTGGGCTGAGAATGAGGCTGTGGCTTGGTTCTTAGTGGTAGGAATTCCTCCGTCACCAACCCATGGCCTCACACAGACTCTTGACCTAAAATCTTGAGAGTTATGCACAGTCAGTCTTTTGGGGGTGTGTTGTGCTCGATCTGAAGAGCAGTTGGGAAGACTCCCTCTTCAGTGTCTGCTGTCACCAAAGTCAGCTGAGTAGTCAGTTCACAGTGCAACAACAAGCCGTGAGCCTTTGAGTCTCTATACCACGTATGCGTGTGCGCGCACACACGCACACACATACCACCCCACACCACACATGCACACACGCCAATACACACACACACACACACACACACACACACACACACACATACACCCCACCCCACACCACACCATACCACACCACACCACACCACACATACACACACGCCAATGCACACACGCACACACAGGTGGCTTTGATATTTGATACATATTTGATGTTATGGGGTTGTGCTCTTTTTCACATTATTTTTAAATTTCTACCGTTTATATCCGCAGATGAAGCTAACGTCGACCTTCCTTTTTAGCTCCATGTCTCAGATGTTAAATTCACTCTGTCCACATTTTGTCCTATTAGTGCTTCCTGAAACATGCCCCGCCACACACTGTTTATCTGTGTTCTAATAGCTCAATGATAATATTAATGTGCCTGTGGTAAATAATGTACCAGTTATTATTCTGTGTGCTTTACTAATTAATGACCACCACAGATTCATTCCACGAGGTAGTCAGCATTAAAACAGTCTTCAAAGCAATAAACAAGGGCACAGATGTTAAACAATCAGCCCATGCTCCCGCAGCTTTACTTGTGATGACAAAATCTGAAGACCAGTAGTCTAGCGCCAGGATCAGGATCTTATCCTTTGGGCTGTACTCTCTACTGGATGCCAGAATTAGTTTAGTAATTAATAAAACCAAACGGGAGCCATGAATCTCTGAAATGTTCAGGAAGAATGCCCAATAAAATACCCAGGGAAAATGCATCTGTTGGAAAAGTTACAGAAGTCCAGTTTGTTCATTGCCAATGCTGTAATACTTGACTGGGAAGCTCAGATACTTCCCAGGGTCTGAAAGCTGCCTTTCCTGTTCCAACTTACATTGACTTTCTCTACAATATAGTACTAATGAACCTGCAAACCCAGAGCTTGTTATGAGGAAAAATTCCAAATTCTGCTCTGTTAAGTTACAGTAATCATACAATTTCCATACCTTACCATATTTCCAGGTTTCTCAAATCGCTCCTCAGCATGCTACCTTCACAAAGTAAAAACTCACAATATCTCCATCAGAATTTAAAGAACACACTCAAATGTGACGTTCTCTGTCAGTCTTCTCATGCTTGTGACACTGTGTGACACGAACAAGTTGAGAGGAGAAAGATTTATTCCTGGGTCCATGAGCTTGGATAATATGTTGGGCCATCTGAGGCATGTAACAGGAAAGATTCTTCACCTCGCTGTGTTTGGGAAGCAGAGGAGAAGGAGAGGGAAGCCTGAAGACCTTAAAATTAATGTGCCCAGGGATCTTTCATCAGACAGGCTCCACTTCCAAAATTTTACCACCTAACAAATGCCACCACCAACTGGGGATCAAGACTTCAAAAGATGAGTGTATTTAAGCCATGATGTAACAAACTAAAGGTAATGTTAGAAAAAAATTTTGTTTTGCTGAAAAACAAATGATATATTTTTCTTCTGCTTAAAAAAATCATTGAAAATAGATTATTCTCTCATACAATATATCCTGAGTAAAGTTTCCCCTCCCTTCACTCCTCCCATCTGCACCTACCTCCCCTCTCCCCCAAATCCATAACCCTGCTGTTTTTCCTGCATCTTCAGGGAAGAGCAGGCTTCCAAGAGGCAACAGCCAAACAGTACAAAACAAGATCAACAAGGCAAGGCAACAGCCCTCATATTGAGACTGGATGAGGCAACCTAATAAAAGGAAAGGAGTCCCAAGAATAGATAAGAGTCAGAGATGACTCTGCTCCCACTGTTAGGAATCTGTCACCACCCCCATCCCCCCGGGACGCCCAAAGCAAAACAAAACAAAAAACAAGCTAAGAGTCATAACATACACGCAGAGAGCCTGGTGCAGACCCATACAGGTCTGTGTTTGCTGCTAGAGTCTGTGAGTCCATCTGAGCCCTGCTTAGTTGATGTGGTGATCCATGTTCTCCTGGTGTCCTCCATTCCTCCTGACTCCCCTATTCATTTCCTCCCCCTCCTCCCGAGGGTTCTCTGATCTCTGAGGGGAGTGTCTTTAGTAGAATTCTATTGGCTAAGAACTTCCCATTAAATTTTCTGGCGCACATTGATAAAGGATGATGGTTCTTCAGAGTTTATGGATGTTTTGAGGTAGTTATATTGTAGGATAATCCCAGACATAGACTTTTTTCCTCATATCTTATATTTATGAATGGTCATTCTGAAGTTTCTTCAGCTCCATATTACTTTGTTCTTCTGGTTTCTAACATCACCATGGAGGGCATTCACGAAATGTTGTGATTTGGTTTCTATGGTTCTTATCAAAGCTGTAGGTTCCTGGTTTGGGAGTAGCACCAGCTCTCCACGATGTTAAACTCTATCCACCAGACTGCGAGGCCAGGCCACTTGTTATCATGGGTACATGAGTACGGAGTTCTTACCCTTGTCTATGTTACCATCCCTGTTGGGTTAGCAAAAAACTTATGGAGTGACTAACCAGAGTAAGAAGGAAATGTTTTAATGAAACTTTCCTAACAATGTCCACTGGAAGCCACAAATTTAAAACACCGGTAAAAATGAGGAGCCATCTCTCAGATGACGGCACTTTGGAACGAAGCTGAGGGAGGCGCGGGAATGATTGTCATGGTCCTGCTCTGTGATTAGTACTACATTCTGCAATTTTCAATCATTGCTATGGCCTAGAGAGTTCTAGTTAAATAATTGGTATCTAAGGAATCACATATATTTCCATGCAGTTATGGACTGGAGAGCCATCAATTTTATTTTTAAAATATATTCTTGTTAAGATAATGCATCTAGTTTTATAAATAGGCCTCCATGGATAAAGCTGTAGACCACTGACTTTCACTGGATGCTAGCCATTTTAACTCATCTGCTGCTAGTTAATTTTTCATGTATAAGGTCTAATTGCCACTGCAATAATAACCCTACCCTTGGATTTGCAGGAACTTCCTATGGCTGCTGTCCATTTAGGACACATCTAGTGTGCAGTTTTCAGTTCCTGTGTCTGTTAAATATCAGTCATGCAGCTAATACCTGATTGTAAATAAAGAAAAACTCACTGGAGAGGAAGATGAACACTTTTAGTGGCAGCTCAGGTATAAATGACTGTGCAATGCGGCTACATGGTTTGTGATAGCAATAAATGGCCTAATTTCTGTTGCTGGTGATGAACTTATTAATTTCTCAGATACACCCATTTCAGCTCTCTTTATACTGGCTACACACCACTCTTTCATCCTAGGACCCATGCTTGGGGTGTGACCCCAGTAGAGACATCCAGCCTGTGCTCAAACAAAAGATGTCCCGAGACTGCCATAAATGGTGCTGAGAAGGGGTGCAGGGACCAATCTAGTAGACAGAGAAAATTGTTCTGAACGAATTATCCACACTCTACAGTTAGTAGACGCCTGAGTTTGAGCTGAGCCGTGCCTAAGTACACATTTCCCAACCACACTTGCAGACAGCTGTGAACCATACTTGCAGACAGCTGTGTCATTGATTCTCGCTCTACCAAATGAAGACTAGCCAAAATGTGATGTTCAAAGCAAGGGTTTTGCCTTTCTATCACCTTTCTGCATCACTTATTTTGATGAATTCCAAGTTGTGTTTATCTTACTTTCACAGATTCTGTTTTGTTATCTTTGATCCGTAGTCAGAAGGATATTTCCCTATATATTTGCTTAAAATGTTTGTACTTCTAGCTCTCATATTTTAGTCTATGATCCATTTCGAGTTAAATTTTACATATGATGTGAGGAGGTGTTGAGTTCATTCTCTTAACTATGGATATTTAACTGACCCAACATTCCTACAGTGAGTACCGTTTCCATCAAATGACTTTTGTAACTGACCCAACATTCCTACAGTGAGTACCGTTTCCATCAAATGACTTTTGTAACTTTGTCAAAATCTATTACCTATAAAGGCAAAGGATTGTTTATGGGTCCTTAATTCTACCTCTTTGGACTGTTCTAGTCCATGAATCTATACGTGGGACTTTGTGTCTATATTCTTGTCTTGAAAGATATAACTTTACAATAAAATTAGAAATCACAAATCTTGTAATCACAATTATGATCTTCTGTTTTATCCCCACCAGAATAACTTTAGCTCTTCTAAGCTATTTCTTCACCAATTTCAATTTTAAAAAGTCCTGCTTAATGAACTGGCTCTTTGGAACCTATTCTTCATGGTGGGATGCTTTGCCCAGCTTTGATGCAAGGGGGAGGAGCTTAGTCCTGTCTCAACTTGATGAGCCATGCGTTGTTGACTCCCATGGGAGGACTTACCGCTTCTGAGTGGAGACAGAGGAGAAGTGGAAGGGGAGGGGTGGTAGAAGGGAGGTGTTGGAATGGGACAGGAGGAGAAGAGGAGGGGAAACTGTGGTTACTATATAAAATAAATTAATTGATTAATTAAAAAATCCTGCTTAAACCAGATGGGGGTGGTACATGCCTTTAATCCCAGTACTTGGGAGACAGAGGCAAGCAGATCTCTGTGAGTTCAAAGCCAGCCCCGTCAACAGAGTGAATTCCAGGACAGGCTTCAAAGCTACACAGAGAAACCCTGTCTCAAAAACAATAACAACAACAAAATCCTGCTTGAATTTTGGTAGGGCTTGTATTAAGTCAATAACTCAATTTGAGAAGAATGACTTTCTAGAGATGTATTTCTAAATCATAAAATATGAAGTTATGCAGTGACTTTTAAACTTGGTAAGCAATCACCTGCAATTTACAGATGCACTTATTCTTCTCCTGTTGTATTAACTCTGAAGTAGTTCAATTATTTTATTATGGATTAAAAGTGTTATTATTAGTGTGTTGTGAGGGGCAGATTTGACCCTGCCACCGCAAACAAGTAGAGGTCAAAGGATTACTCTGTGGAAAGTTTCCTCCTTCCAACTCTGTGTGGACTCCAGGGACTGGACTCAGACCACCAGACTTGCACAGCCAGCTCCTTTCCCCACTCAACCATCTCATCAGCCCTGGAATTGTTTTCTTAATTATTTATTGGTGTACCCATTGCTAACTCAGAGAATTGTTCAGGCAAAGAATATGTGGGTAAATTCAGTGTCATAGACCACTTATTCTTTCTGACTCACCAAAAATATAACTGACATTATAAAAATATTTATTTAAATAATTTAGTTGTAATTTAGAAATGAAGGTTTTCCCAAAATTAGAATGTCATGAAATTGTATTTTTCAGTCCCCCTTCCCATTTGTCTTGATGTGTTGCTGAGGCTAACCTGAAGCTTGTGGTCCTTCCATTTCTCTTCCCCTGAGCATAAAATTCATTCCTTCACTCATTCATTGAAGTAGCTGTTGAATTTTAACTTTTTTAGCTTTCAACTTTAAAAACTTCATCAAGAATTCATTAAAAAAACTTTACCACAATGAACTCTCTGTGCTTATCTGGAAATACATTGGGCTATGTTCATTTCTGTAGGAGAGCCTTGCTTGATGTAAAATTCTTGTTGTTACCTTTCTTTTGTATTTTAAGTTTCTTATTTTATTACTTTATGGCTTTCTTTAATTCTATCAAAAGTCCTATCAGGAGTTTAATTTTTAATATATGATAAGTCCTTTTCCAAGATAATCTGCCGTTATCTTTTGTTAATTTAACTATAATTTATCACCTATAATCTTTGGGGTTAATTCAGAAGTCTTGGGTTTGTACTTTGATCTTATTCACCAAGCTTGTGCCATTTTTTTAATACTAATATTCTTTTTATTCCTTTTCTGTTGTCTTCTCTACAACTCATATTATGTCCAGGTAAATGATTGCTATTATCCTGTAGGTCTCAGGGATGATGCTCACTTTCCTCATGCTCTTGCTGGCTCAAGTTTACTGCCAAGTCACTGTTGTGAACTAGTCATTTCAGTAATGGGACTTTTTAACTCCAGAAAATCCAAGTAGGCAGTTATGTTAATGTTTAGTATGTGCTAATAAATATCTTGATTTTATAGTAGTTAGAGACTCAGGAAGCTGCAAATATAGCCAGAGGAGTCTTTGCTGTAACCCAGCTGCCTTGGTAACTACGTTTTTATGACAGTTTAATTTCACAAGTGTAAACTTAATGATGATGTAAATGAGTATTTATTGATTGCTCTCTATTTTTCTTTCTCTTGTTTGTAGACTTATATAACCACTACCATTATCAGGATATAAAACTAATCATACCACAAGGTCACTTCACAATACTTACTTAAATTCACGTATTTTTCTCTATTTCCTTTATCTATAATCTTTGACAACTACTTTTTTCTATTTCTATACTCTCTTGTGTTTCAAACATAATCAAACTGAAATCACATGTGACAATTCCAATTTTCACACTGCTTCTCCCCCTCCGTACAATGCTCTCCAGCTTTTAAAAATTTGCTGCCTACATCAAAAGTTGATTGTTTTGTCACCGAGTATAATTCCAATGCATGAATGTATCTCTCATACCTTAAATAGTCTACTGTTCACATGCATAATTGAATGAGAGATGTTCACATGGGTCTGAATACTTGGTCCCAGGCGGTGGTGCTGTTTTGGGAGGTTATGGAAACTTTAGGAAGTAGCACCTTCCTGGAACAAGTGTGTCTTTGTGGTTTGGCTTTGAGAGTTCATAGCTTGACTCTACTTGTATTTGCTCCCCCCGCCCTCTCTCTCTCATCGGCTTCATGTGTGGATAACAATGTTATTATCCAGCTTTTAGCTTTCTGCCCCTGCCACCACGCTTTACTTAACTGTTGCCATACCTTCTCTGCCACGATGGACTTTATTCCTTTGGAACCACAGGGATAAATAAATAAATAAATAAAGGGTTCAAAATAAAATAAACCCTTTATGCTTCGAAGTTGCTCTTGTGTTTTGGTAATGGTATTTGGAATATTTTAATATGTATACAAACACACTCCTTTACACAATTTCATTGTGGTCTTAAGTTTCATTTTCTTAAGGCCTAGTGTTGTTAAATATTTCTCATATGCTTATTGTCTATTTGTAGAAGATTTTCAGTGTAGGGTCTGTTTTTATGCTCTGTTCATTTTCTAGTGTTTTGCTTTTTTTTCCCTAGCAGGTCTTCTGAGTTCTTCATATATTCTAATTCATTAGTGGTCTTTGCAGTATTCTCCTAGGGCGGAGCTTCTACTTATCTTCATGTAGTGATCTTTCACAGAGGAAAAGGTTTGCATTTTTATGAAATTCAGTTTACCATTTTCTTTTATGAATCATGCTTTGAGTATTATGTCTAAGACTTTCCACTGAACTCCAAGTTTTGAAGGTTATTTTTTTCTTAAACAAAATAAAACACCTTCCAAATGTTTTATGGTTGAAAGTAGCACAATTTCATCCAGGACTTATTTATAATGAATTCTAATAGCCTTTATATTTTATATTGTAACAAACATTTCTTTAGGTTCTTCCATGCCTTTTGGGTGTGCTTTTTTTCCCTTTTTTTTTTTTTTTTTTTTTACAAATCACTGAATAATACTTGTGCCAGGAGTTACCCTGGTTTATTTGTTTATTTATACATTTACCCACTGTAGGACATCTTGATATATAAAAACTACATTAACATTTTTGTGTAAGCTTTTCTGTGAAACAAAGAATTGAACTCATTTGATAAATATCAAGGAGGAAAGAACGGAACAATACCACACCAGTGTGGACTTATTATTAAAAAGGTTATTTATTTGAGGGGAAAAAACTTACTTCCTACATGACCAGGAAAAGAGTCTAGTCGCCAGAACCCAAGTCGGAGACAAGAGAGTGAGAGGAAGGCTGTCACTTCTTTTTAAAGAGAAAGAGACCACGCCCCAGTGGGCTGGTACCTCAAAGGCTATTGGCTGAAGGAGCAGAAAGATCTTCCTCAGCAAAGGAGCCCAATTTCTGAATGTAATAGGATAATATCTAACATTGTAAGAAACTGACAAACTTCTTCCAAAGTAGCCGTGTCATTTTCTGTTTCTAGAGAAATGAATGAGAGTTCCTGCTTGCGCACATCAACATTTGAAATTGTCAGTGACTTTTATTTTGACCATTCCAGAAGGTGATAGGGGCACATCATTGTTATTTTAATTTACAATTTTCTAATACATTTATTAGTATGATTCTTGTTGAGTTTTAAATGCTCTTTGCACATTTGGATAATAGTTCATTGTCAGATAAGCATTTGTGGGTTTTTTCCCTCAGCTGTTTGTTTTCAATTCATCTTTAAATAATAGATTATAGAACAGGATTCTATTGGGTCTTTTTTTAAATGTAGTTCCACTTAAATATTAAAATTACTTCATAATAATTTTAATGTTTATGTAGAATGACATCCTCAATTGCCTACATTTTCTCCTTATATCCAAACTTTATGGTTTTTGCATTTTACACTTAGAAAGACAAGTCTCATTTGAAGATTTGCTTCCCAATTCTTCAAGTATAAACTAAAATAACTTCATTTCTAACTGAATTATTTTCGTTCTTCCGTCAAAAATCAGTTGATTATATTAGTGTGGGGCTATCCCTGTGCTTTCTATTCTGTTCCATTAATATATTTGTTTTTCCTTTTTAAATAGTGTATTGGTTATTTTGTTAAACATATTTTTTATTGGTTATTTTGAAAAAAACATATTTTTCTATGTTAGTTCTAGAATAAGCTAGCCAATAAATTAGAAGCATAATTATTGAAATTATAAATTATTGAAATCTTGACTGAGGTGGCAAACAAGAATCTTTAAATCAAGCTGGGAAAAATTAACATCTCAGTAATAGTAAGCTCTCTACCCATGAATATGAAATATTTCTCCATTTCTTCAGATTTTTATTTCTTTCATCCATAATTTGCACTTCGTTTTGTTCTGCGTATGGGATTCATATAGATTCTGCTAGGTTTCTACGTGTATATTTCACTTTTTGATGCTAGTGTAACCCGTGTTGTGTTTTTCATTTTGAATGTCTCTTTCATTATGTAATAGAGAAAAGCAATTGGCGAAATATATTGCCTGTGTATGCTACAACATCCCTGTCATATGCCATTATTTCCATTACTTACTGGTTGATTGTTAAGTATTTTATATGTGCTATGTCATATATGAGCAAAAATTGTGTTTTTTTTTTTCTTTCCCAAGCCATATGCCTTTCTTTTCCCTATTGCCTAAGGTACGGCCTCAAATAAAAATTATCAACTAAGAATGGTATTAAGGGTACATCCTTGACTCGTCCTTATTTTAGCAGAAATGCATCTATTTTTAGTACTTTACATATGGTATTACCATGCAGATTCTCTTTTTAAGCAGAAGAAACTTTCTCTTATTCCTTACATAATGAGTTTTTAATCCATGAGTGGGTATTTGAGCTCAAATTGTTTTTATAGATTTTTTTTTAACAAAAACCCTTTCTCTTTAACTTATTAAGTAGTGTATTTTTTCTGAGCCAGTGCCCTACTTCATCACTCAGGTTTGCCTTGAGTAGTGGTTGACAATGCTGACCTTGCAGGAACATGTCACCATGACCGATTGCACATTTTACATTTTAAAAATGGTTCATCTTATATAACTTAGGCTGGTCACAACTTTGCTCTATATCCTTGGGTAGACTTGAATTTTGGTTTCTTCTGCCTCAACCTCTCCAGTGAGCATTTAAATTATAGTTAGGCACCACTATACCTAGACTAACAAATTATATCAACTTTGCATACCCAGACCAAATCTCACTTAGTCATGGTGTATAATTATTTTATATTTTGCTGTATGCAGTTTGCTAATAGCCGTGTAACATCTATATAGTTTTTCAGAATGTTTTTGATTTCCTTATGAGGATAGTATATGCCTCATAATATGAAATGTGATATATCATTTCTGTTTATCTTTACTGGAAAAGGGTATAGAAATTTGGCAGATACCAGGAACACTGCTTTTAAAAATATTTATTTATTTATTTATTTATTTATTTATTTATTTATTATGTATACAATATTCTGTCTGCTTCTATACCTAGAGGCCAGAAGAGGGCACCAGACCTCATTACAGATGGTTGTAAGCCTCCATATGGTTGCTCGGAATTGAACTCAGGACCTTTAAACGAGCAGGCAATGCTCTTAACCGCTGAGCCATCTCTCCAGCCCTAGAACACTGCTTTTAAAAAATATGGTGTACAATGTACATTTACAATAAATACATTTTCGCTTTTAACTAACAAGTAGGAGACATACCTGTAGCAAAATATTCTTAATTCTTTTCATTTATTCCTTGTTCTCATTCATTCTTTTACTCATAGCTTATATTAATCCAATATATTCCTACTATTATATAAATGAATGTTTTATTGTTGCATTCCTTAAAGCAAGGAGCAATAGAAAATTCAGTTTATTTTTCATTCATTCCTTTTCTATGATTTCAGTTTTTTTAATGGTGTGTGTGTGTGTGTGTGTCTGTGTGTATGTGTGCTCGTGTGTGTGTACCATTTGCATGCAGGTGCTCATAGAGGCCAGAAAAGGGCACCATTTCCCCTGGGACTGGAGTAACAGACAGTTGTGAGCTTCCGTGTGAGTGCTGGGAACCTACTCCAGATCCTCTGCAAGAGAAGCATGTGCTCTTAATCACTGTCATCTCTCCCAAGACAGAACTTATAATTATGCATATACAGATAATTATCTCATTCTCATTGTTGGATGATAATTATGACTGCAGAAATCTGTGTGGATCAATGTGTTTTTCCAATATTTTAAATTTTCGTTTTTATTCCTTCTTCTTTGAATGTTTCTTCTAGAATTCTGTGTGGGTCTTATCCTTATTTCTCTACAGGTCAAGTTAAGAATTTAATTTTAGCTTAATTTTCTTTTTCTTTTTCATTTTATTATTTTTTATTTTGTTTTGTCTTTTTGAGACAGGGTTTCTCTGTAGCTTTGGAACCTGTCCTGAAACTCACTCTCGACCAGGATGGTCTCGAACTCATGGAGATCTGCTTGCCTCTGCCTCCTGAGTGCTGAGACTGCTAAAGACATGTGCCACTACTGTCTTTCTTAGTTTAATTTTCTTACATTTAACCCATATCACATTTAACTCACCTCTTCAGTGAGAGTCTAGTACAAAAACAAGCAAACAAAGAATCAAGCAAGAAAACAAACAAAATCCTTGAAGTCAGATTATACAGATTACTTACAAGAGAAAAGGATCATGCATTTCTGTATCACAGAGGTCATGAGGAAAAAGTAGACCAAGCTATTTGTTGAGATGAATTCTAATGCTCAGGGCAACCCTGGCTCAGCACAGTAGTCTCGTGGGTCAGAAGATGTCATTTTTGTGAAGTTTTAGAATACCAGATGGCACAAGTAAGTGTGCAAAGCCAAAACATGAGCAGGATTTTTCTCCACAGAATGAAAAACAAATTGCATTTAAGAAACCATGGATCTCAATAAAGTGCATGAATGGGCTCTGCAAGGGAACAAGTAAAATGAACTCAGGCATTGAAAAGTTAGTAATAAGAGCTTCAAAGAGATCAGTATTTCTTTCCTTGAATCTTCCCTTCCTCTTTTCATTACCAATTTTTATTTCTATTTTAAATGCAATGATAGGAAATTCTAAAAACAGAGAAAAGACTAAAGAAGATAATTTAAATCCCACTTAATCCCCAAAGTCAATGCTGTATCAGTTCTCATTTCAGTACATACTATTTTATTTTTCCAGAACTTTTTCTTATAATGGGCTTAAGTCAGAGCTACTGAGGCAGGATGAGGATGGGGTGACATGTTAGGACTGGAGACAGGGAGTACATCAGTAAAGAGGGCACGTAGATGAGGGGGCTGCGATTAAATCTGAAGAAAAAAAAAGGGGTAAATATGAACTGTGGTTGCTTCTGAGGTCACTCTCAATTCATTGAATATTCTTGAAACTTAAAACCAAAAATGTTTAAAACAATTCGTTCACGTGGCATTGTAGAACCTATGTTCCATGAATAGCCAAGGCTAGAAAGTGTTCATTACTGTTCTCTGGAACAATTCCAGGGTCGTGTCAATTTATCAGGGATTGGGCTGAATAAAATCAATTGGGTTTCTTTACTGTAGAATGTCTTGTCATTTGAAATGACATCAGAAGAGAGTTGCCACTGTACCCGCTGAAGGGTAAAATTCCTGAACTAATAACTGCAAATGGTGTTCATGGGGAGCCAGAATTCCAAAGGTTCAATGTGTCAATAACAGGAATGATACGTTCTGAAAAATGCACTATTGGGTGGCATGATTATTGAATAATCATCACAGAATATGCTTAAAATTAGAGATTACAACATTATCAAGTGATGTCATCCTAATGAGTACACCATCATGCATGGTCCATTCTTGGTCGGAGCACCATGATACTGCGCATGGATGTATTGAGGGGACCTTCAGGGTCTCTACTCCATACCCATTTGGGCTTATGTTTCCAGAGTTGTATGAGCAGGAGGTCAGACGTTTCTGCAAAGCATGAAGCAGAAGCCGCTGCAATGACTGCATGCAGCACGGAAGAGGGTATCTTCTGAGATACTCAGCTTATTTAAAGCAGCAGATGGATGCTTCTGCTCAAGAGATGCAGAGGAGGATGGGGAGAAGCAGGTGTGAGTCCGAGAACACGGGCACACAGAATCGCCTGCACCAGCTCTTTTTTTGTACATTGTGGTGACCACGGAGAAAGCCAACTAATCAGGCCTTCCTGGACACTGGTGGCTTCTGGGTTTTTTCCTTAGGTGAGAAGTTGCTCTTTTTAGTGGCCAAGGTCATCTAATTCACATCACTGTAGGCAACTGTATTGTTGTCTACAATGTTCAATGGGGACTAAGGCAAATTGTGCCAAGTATGCAGAAGAGCTGAATGTAGTCAAACTGTGGCAGCCTTCAGTGTTAGTAACTGTTGCTATGGGTATGTATCATCTGAGAGATACAAAGTTGGCGACTGGGTCTTTTTCTTCCTCTTCAAAGAATGAGAAATTTTAGATCCTAACACAAACTGTATGATGGAGATGTTGGACCTGGGAATCCAGTTTACAGATGTTGGAGTAGCAAAGGCCATCATTTAAGTTGTTAAGTAATATAGCTGGGGTGGGTGTAGCTCTTAAGTATAGAAGGTTTGGTTAACCTCTTAAGACCCTGTAGTGCAATGCCCTGGACTAGAAGGAAAAACAAACAAACAAACAAACAAACAAAATGAAACTTTAAGAGCTCTCTTTGCGTTGTACCCAGGCCAAGGCTTGGGCCAAGGTATACATATCTATAATGCCCCAGATCACCGCGTGCTCTGAGCTTTGCTGTTTGGAAATGTGTTGAACATTTGACTGTTACTGTAACAATTCTTCACATTAAAGATTGGATTAGTGTTACTTATCCATAAAGTTCAAATGATGTAAAATTGAAATGTGTATAGCATGTTCTACAAGGTCTTCAAGAACATAATGGGTGATTTTTTTTTTAAAGCATTCACTCTGCAGATTAATGACAGAATCAACACATTTCGCCTCATTTGGGGTGGAAGGCACAACTCATCAACTCCTGACATTTTCTCTAAATGGCAATAAAAGGCCTTGACTATTTAAATCGAGATGCCTGGATAATTTCAGATAAATTGTGCAGCATAGCTGTCCTCTGTCATATGCTTTAGAAATAATTCCATCTTATCCTAGCACAAAATAGATTCGGGATTAAAAGTCCTGGTCAGCAAGGCCAATTTCTTAACAAATTTGTGAGTCTCAAGCCCCTTGTTGATCCATGCTCATGCTATTTTCCAGTCCATGTCTCAGTATTATTGTCAGGGAAAATTGAGATAAAGTGGTCGGAAGTGCCCTGTGAACTCTGATCATCAGCCTCAGAGGAAGACTCTTAACAGGTATCTGCTCTAGGCCCTTTAGGATGCAGGAGGAAGAGTTGCTGGAGGTGGAGGTTGGACACCCTTGTTCTCTGTGTCTGCCTATGTTGTCTGAAGTTTAATTCCACCTAGTTATTCTCCATCTGACTCTCAAAAAGTTTCTTCAGCTGATGAAAGAAATTTGGGAACTGTGAGAGAGGAGGTCTGAATAGGATTCCAGGGTTTCTTCCTGCTCTCCATTCTAGGAGTAATTCCAGTCCTTTACTTGCTCTCCTTGCAAGCGATGCAGTCAACATTTGTAAGTCTAATTGGATTCAGTTGTTCCTAGAGAGATACCTGCCAGAGGCACAGTGCATATTGATAAGCCTGCTGTGTCCATGCAAAATTACAACTGTTATTTCTTTCTTCCGGAGAACATAAAAGCACAGCCTGGCCTCTTTTGCCAAAGAACTTTTTGTCCTACATTTTTTGCTGGGAGGATACCAGGTGCCAAGAAGCAAGTGAGCCTTCAGGAATTTCACTTTGGCACTGCGAGGACAAAGAGGTCACACTGCAAACTTTCACCATCTTGGGCAGGCTCTGAGCCCCTGTGAAGCACGGAGCCTGATTAATTGGGCTGTCATTCCCAACAATTCTGAGCTTTGGCCTTTTCATTTGCCAGGCAAAAAGAAGAAAGTAACATTCCCACAATTAATTTTCACAACCTTGAACCAAGCGAATTTGACAGTCTGGGTATTTCTCAACCATGAATGTCTTCTCCAGATACAACTTAACTACTCTGATTCAGTTCACTTGTCAGGGTGAGAAAGCATGTTAGAGCCTGAATGCCCAAAACCACTCCTGTAATTTCACTCCTAAGGCATAACCACCTGCCTATGCCTACGCACAAATACACAGCTTCGAAAGACAAAGTATTTGGAAACCTAAGTTCATTTTCTTAATGCTTTGGAGGTTTTTTAGAGACATGTTTTCTTTCTGGGATGGATTATATTTTCCATTGTGTCTGTTAATTCAGTTAATCATTGATGGCAATATTTATGGCTGTTGTCATAACAGCTGGCTTTTGTTGTGTGCTGATTATAGTCAAGGCTCTGGTCTTTACAAGCAGTATAGTCTTAGAAGCTATAGGACCATGTGCATCTGGCGCATGAAAAAATAGAAGGTTTAATAATGATTAATAATAATGATTAATAAAATACTGATTAATTAAATGTGCTAGAGAATGCACATTTACCAAAAATTTAAGCTTTGGATCATCACACATGCACTTCAAAGTTAATATTGTACTGTATTTATTTATTTTGCACACTAGAGAATTTGAAGACAGCTTGCTGGTGTTGCTGTCTTATCATGATGTGGGGCCTGGGAACAAACTCTGGTAACCAGACTTAGGGGTAAGTTCTTTTACTCTCTCACTGGCTCATTTATTATTCAAGATCTCAGACAACCAATGCATTTTAATGGCCAAAATATTTTTGAAACTACAATCAAACAAAACTATTTGATACCAACTACCTCTTCTGATTTGTGTCTCCTTCTTGTTATGAAACAGGAAAAAAAATCTTGTTATGAAATGAGTAAAAATCTTCTACTAATCTCACAACAGGCAATGAGCAGGAACTTAAGGTTTACCTACAGCAGTTGCTCCTCTCTCTCTCTCTCTCTCTCTCTCTCTCTCTCTCTCTCTCTCTGAATGAATGGCAGTGAGTGTGCTTGTGTTTGCACACCTGCAAGCACCTGCAAGCCCCAAATTAATGTTTAATATTGTCCCCTTTATGCTGTGGATTCTTTTTTGAAGATAGGGATGTCTCACAAAATTAGGATCTTACTGATTGGCTGGATTACTTGACCAATGAACTACCTAAGGGCTACCTGTTGCTTCCTGTCTCCCTCAGCTCAGGGATGACAGATGCCTGATGCACCAGGCTTTGACATGGATGCTGAGGAAAGAACTCAGGACCTTACATTTAGGCTACAAGCATCTTACCAATTGAGCCATCTCCATAGCTGCCCCCCCACATTTGTTTTAAAGACAAATCTGACCTAGTACTAGGGTGGTAAGCCATGTCCCATCACACCCAGCCAGGTCTGGCCATTTTAAAGAAAAGAAGCCTCAATCTAATATGGATTAACAAATTCAAAATATGAATAATGATCATAAACTAGGGTATCACAAACTGGAGCCAAACAAGAAACATGAATTATGTAGAGCAATCGACAGAGAGCCGGAGCTGAGACTCAGACAAGGAGTGTGTGCTTAGCATGTATATTCCACACCCTGCTCTCAATCCCCAGCCCCTAGCGCTGCAACAAATGCAAATTATGTGGATGTGTAAAGTACTGGAAAGGACAGCTTTGATTGAAGACATCTCCATAAAATAAAAATAAAATTACCAGCAAACGTCAGTTTTATTAGCCTAGTTCAAAGAAACAGACTTGGTAGCCATTCAGGAAGAATGTATCAGTTTTAGATTTAGAAATCTGACTGGAAATGCAGATTTCTGGAGGAAGCCCTTTGGGCGGGACCACGTACAGGAGGAACTGAGGTGAAGTAACCACGGCCATTCCTTTTAAAGAGACTTTCCCATGACACAAGAGTGACTACTCTCAGAGTTTGCGTACTATCTGGATCAATGGAAGACCAATTATGACTCAGTGTCCTCCTAATAGGGTCTACTGAACAGGACAGTAAAACATCAAGCAGTCCCCAACCAACTCTATGCCACAGGCCAGCACCTTGTGTCAGGAAGTAAAAAAAATGTTTTTAAAAAGTTTGGTCTAGCGGCTGAAGAGATTTCTGTACTCCTGATGTCAAAAACGTGAGTTTTAACTATTTCCGAGTTTGCTTTTCTGGTATAACAGAGGAAGCCCGGATCCAGCCTGGTCAAGTGGTGATTTCTGTATTCCTCTGGGCTACTGTTGCTTTTCTGTCAAATGGTGTCAGCCCTTCTGTGTACAAAGACATGCTTACCTTATTTGGATAGAGAAGAAGGGGCTCGGGGTCTCCCAGCTCCTCCTAGGGGAGTAGGGCTCCAGGCTCGCAGTCATGCCTGGGAGGGGGAGGCGCTACTCAACCCAAATTAAGTTAATGCTGGGACTGACAGGGAAATGAGTGCAGGCTCCTTGGCTCTGTCTGCCCTTTCAGAAGGTAATCAAGTCAAATTATCTATGAGAAGAAACGATGCTCACGGCTGAGAGAGGTGTGCAAATGAGAACCAGATTCAGAGGGAGGCTTGCATGGGAAAACATGTCTCTGTGGCTGCATGGGGGACGAGTTTTCTCTCCAGGCCCAGACTCTACTTTCTTTGCATATCTATATCTGCTTGCCTCTCTGTTTATTCTTGTTCCTTTTGTATCTTTGTTCATTTCTCTGAATCTCCTGACACCAAGCGGAGGATTTCAAGACAGATCAGGGAAGAAAAGAGGGGAAGAGTAGGGCCCTGGGCCCAGTGTGGCTGTCATGTAGGAACGACAGAAGTAGTCTAGCACTCGAGGCTGAACCTCGTGGTCTAAGCCATGGCTTATTCATGAACTCTGGGAAACACATCTGAATTCTCAGGACTCTTGGCGGCAGCAGTTTTGCTCCGTAGAGGACAGTTGGTAGTACCTTGAGGCGTTTGAAGTTGGCACATCACTGAAAGGTGAGATTTGCTGCTGACACACTTGAGACTGGGCGACTGCTATACACTGTTTCAGAATGCCAGGGCAGCTTTCCACATATAGAAATAGCCAGCTCAAAATGTCAACTGTGCCCAAACTGAGGAACCTGATGAAGGATAAACTATCCTTTCCAGCAACCTCTAACCCTGTCTGTGATCTTAACATCACCGCCTCTGTCTCTTTTGAAGCCAGAGGCTGAAGTTGCACCAGGAGTTCCTTCTCTAACAGTGATCGTGTCCTCTAGTAAATGCAGCATAGGTTTTGTAAACAGACACGTAAGGTATTCTTATTGAGCTAGACTTACGCTTCCATCTAGCCTTGAAACCCATAGTTCCCCCCTTCTAACCAAAATCGTATCCAGCAAACATCTGCCAAAACTAGATTATGGGCACTAATAATATCCTCTCCCTCACTTTAATGTGTGTGTGTGTGTGAAATCAAGAAGACCTTAAAAGATGAGAAATATTCAGCATGGAAGTCTTTATAGAGTGTATAGATGGAAAGAGAGAAAACAAGTTTATTATACCATAAGACTCCATAGCACCAGGCAAATGGGTCTCTCACATATATAGCACTGTTAGATATCTTGGGGCTAGTCAACAGATGATCATTTGTATATATGTATATTGAGAGCTGTGAGGCAGCTCAGTAATGGGAAGGTAAGAGCTGGGCACCATAGTACCCTTGGAGCTTGGCTCATTTTGTTTCCTGACACTCACAGGCTTACTTCTGTACATCCTCCTTGGCATGGCCAGCAGCCCGTCTAAATGTCCTTGACAGTGTCTTTACAACTCGCAAGATTAACCCTGCTCCAGTTTTCATGTCGTCTCTCAGGGGAAGTCCACCATTTCTCTATCTACAGAAAACATTTAAAAACATCCAGGATTCCAGAGGCCCACACAGGTTGGGACAGGGTTCTTCCAACAACACCAAGAGATTTGACCATCACAGAGCTCCGCTCCCCTAGGAGCAAAGGACCACGTGTAACTGGTGACATGGATGTGGGAAAGCATCTGTCAATGGCGGGACTCTCGTTTCTTCTCACTTAAGTGGAAAGCAGCATCGTCGGTCAGACTTCATTGGGGCACAAGAGGAACAGGGAAGTGCACTTCCAAATATAGGGAGACCATTTCTGGATTTCTTTCCCTTCCTTTCCTATCTGCTCACGCTTTCCTAGCTCCTATGTTCTCTTCCCTCTCACTATAAAGAGCCTTTTGAAGGTTTGCCTTGGCTCTGAGGAAAACGCCTTTTCCCATTTCTTCAAAGGTTAAGTGCTGGGAAAGAGGCTCAGCTGGTGGCTTGAAGCCCTTTGGGTCTCCAGTAACAGGATTTTCGGACTCAATGACTGTAACCCATTGAGAAATATGTAGATTACATTCCATCTAATATTCTCACATGTTAAATTAAAGGAGGAAAGGGTAGTTCAAAGAGTTGCGCAACTGTGTTCTTCCTCAAGAGACCATGGGCCAACATGGGATCATTCACTTCAGTGTTGCCTTTGGTTCTGTAAAGTCAGGAGGCTACACTAGACAACCCTTTCCTTCCTTCCATTCAATTGCAGCTCCAGTGCTTTTCGGATGTCTCGATGAGAATTCACCCCACCTGGACAATCATTCAGGCTTGCTCTGGTGTTGCCCTCTGGTCTTTAAAAAGGCAACAAAATCGATTCTGAGACTGGATTGGTTTCGGGGCCAACTTCTGTTGGTTTCCATTCTGCAGAAAAACAGAGAAATGAAAACAAAGCAGTCCCGTCAAACATACAGGCTCTGTGGAGTGGAAACCCTTGTCTTTCCTTGCTCTTTTAATCATGGGAGCTGGGGGAATAGCCATGGTGAGGGGTTTTCGAACAGCCTCTTCAACGAGACATCAGAAAATTGTCTTCTTGTAAAAGGCGGGGTTATGCTTAGTTGAGTAAGATGCCCGGGGGGTGGAGGGGGCTGAGCAATTTATGCGCCACAGCGCCTAAGACTTTTGTTCGGTTTACCTCTGCTTGCGCACAAGCAAGTTCAAGCAGGTGCTGGGAGAGGAGGCAAAAAGCTGCAGTTCCATGGGACTGGAGGTGTGACCTTAAGCGATGGAGGACCTCTGCTTTGTGCGACCGACCACTCCAGCCTCAGCTCAGACACTTTCAAACACAGTGTAACAAACCAACAAAAACAACCAAGGAAAACATCGGCTGTGAGTCCCATTAATGGACCTCAACGCCAAGACCTTCTCCCTTCAATCAAGAAGAATATCCTGAGTGTCGAAGTGAGCCAAGCAGCTTGCTAAAGTCCTGGGGATGAGGCAGAAAAAGACAAGTGCTTCCTGTCTCTGAGAAACTCAGAAAGAAGGGACACAGCGAACAAACCCTTAAGTGTGTCACGTGACAGGTGACAGCTTCCTGTGGCTTGTACGATAGAATTGTCTTCCACACCCTTCAGTCCTCCCACAGAGTGCCATTCCACGCCGTTGAATAAACAGAGAGATGAAATAATTGGTTCGGTTCCACTAGGCTTGTTAGGGGATTTCATAATCTTTCAAATCCTGGCTTTGAGATTCTTGCAGGATGTCAGCCTCTCACTCAGGAGAAGCACGTAACTCCTGGTGGGTAGAGTCCTCTTGTCTCTTCAGTAGCCCTGCTGGAGCTAATTCCCACATGGAGTTTCCCAAGGGGATTCCATTTCATTACTAGCACATTGCAGGGGCTCTTGGTCCAGACTGGCCTCTTTAAAGAAGATTTATTATTATTATTTCTAACTATACATGTGGATCTGTATGTGGTTATATGCGCAAGTGGAAGAGGGTGATTCCAGGTGACTGTGAGCATCCCAGTGTGGGTGCTGGGAAATAATTCCAGGGTTGTGGAGCTTAACCACATGCTCCTAACTTCTGAGCTGTCTTTCTAGCCTTATAATGGAGCTTTTTATATACTCTCTCTATGATATGTGTGTGTGTACAGTTGTACACCTGTGCTCACATACATGTGCTATGGTACATGAGCGGAGGTCAAAGCACAATTTATAGGGATCAATTCTCTCCTACTTCATGGGTCCAGGGATTGAAGTCCAGTTATCAGACTTGGTGGCAGGTGCCTTTGCCTATTAAACTGTCTCACATGCCTTTAAATTGGGTTCCTCAAACTGTTCTTTTTCTCTTGGATTCTTTTTTTTTTTTCCTTTCTTGTTCCTGTTTTTGTTTGTTTGTTTGTCTTCCCCTTGAATGTTCATCTTTTAACCTACTTTTCTGGCCTCCTGAAATGTTGGTACTGACTGAAACTTCAGGGGCTCAGGACTGCTTTTTATGCATGCTCCGAGCACGTCCTCATGAATACTGTATAAGCATGTTTATTTTCAGTGTGAATATATATATATATACATATATATACATATATATATTTCATTGAATATTAGTTTTAACCCATTATGTTCAGTTAGTGCCATCCATATGTGCATGGGTATAGGTCATTTATTATAGCATCCACAACCTACTAGTGACCACTTCCCCCAATGAAAACTGACTCCCTCTCTTCCAGCAGCCGTTAACTACTAACAGCTCTTCAGACAGGGGCAGATGTCCTGGAGCACCCCTATATCCTTCAACTTTTAACTGGCTTGATCTATGTGGGTCTTCTGAAAATAGTTGCAACTTCTATGGGTTCATGTCAATTTTTTTGAAGTAATTTTTTTTGAAGAGTCAGAATGTTTTTTACATGAAGCTTTGCAATCTATGAACATGATGGAGATTTTCACCTACCAAGATGCTATTAATCTCATGTGAGTTTTGTTGTATCCAGGGTCGTATGCCTGATGTGGGATTCCCCTCTGTAGCCCATGAATATGTTTTATTACCACTGGTTAATAATTAAGCTGTATCAGCCTGTGGCAGGGCAGAATATAGCCAGGCTGGAAGAGACAGAGTGAGCAGGCAGAGTCAAAGAGACTCCATGCAGCTGCTGAAGGAGACAGACACCAGAACCTTACCACTGGTAGGTCACAGCCTCGTGATGATACATTGATTAAGAGAAATGGGTTGATTTAAAATGTAAGAGTTAGTTAATAAGAAGTCTGAGCTAACAGGCCAAGCAGTGTTCTGATTAATATAGAACTGTGTGATTATTTGGGTCTGGGTGGCCAGGAACAAACTGGAAGTCCCTGTTTACAAAAGTTTGCACATCTTCAAATTTACAGTATTATTGCTAAATGCATTTACTAATTTTAATCAGTTTTGAAATAATTTTGACCTATGGACTTATATTGTTTCTAAATAATAGCCTTACCCCCTTTCCCATTATTATGGCCATTTTCTTCAATAAATTGTCCAGAAGCTTTAATGAAATTAGATATTTTCAACTGTGTATGTGTATGCACACATACCTCTGTGTGTGCTCCTGTGTGTGTACATATTTGCAGGTACCTACAGAGGTCAGAAGAGACCATTTGATCCCCTGGAGCTGTAGTTACAGATGGTTCCTGGGAAGCAAATCCAAGTTCTTTCTGTCAGAGAAGTATGCACGCAGCCACTGCACCGTCTCCCAGCAACCTCTAACACAGTATTAGATAAAACTGGTGCTGACATGATCTTAGTCATTATTGGTTTAAGAAGGAAAACTTGGAGTAGTTGTCTGTTAAATTCCGTGGCTTAAAATATATTAAAATAAATATATATTATTAAATATATTAAAATAAATATATGTTATTAATTATATATTAAATAAATATATCTTTATATATGTATACACACACATACACACACATATATATACATATATATATATATATATATATATATATATATATATATAAAAGTTTCAGGAATCAAGTGCTATTCCTAGTTCTTGAAAGGCCTCCATAGTGAATATTTTGTGTTTTGTCAACAGATTTTGATGTATCTAATTTACCAAGATCATAATATACAGCTTTTCTGTTTTTGCCTGTCATGGTATGAGATTTTCAAATTGATTTTTGAATATTGTCTAATCTATTACTGAAACAAACCTGGCTTTATTGGACTCTAGTATACTTTAAAAATACGTAGATGGATTTAATTTTCTTTCTTAAATTTTAAATTATTTTTAACCTGTATCTACCTCAAAGCTTTATTTGCAATTTTCCATTCTTTTGTCTTGTTAATTATTTTGGTGGGGGCGGGGTCTTATATAAGAAAGAGACAGTTGCTCAGTCCATATCCCAGAAGATGAAAATCTGGACTACTTTTAGAATTTACCATTGAACATATCATTTTCTATTTCTTCTTTGGTAGCTTTTCAGTTTTCTAATTATTTATTTTGAATGCTATTATTATTTGAAGAAGAGCCTTGCAGGAAAGCAAGGGCTAGCCTCAAGCTCCTTGCATAGCTTAGGTAGACCAGAACCTGTGATGTCCTATGCCAGCTTTCTATGTTCTGGCATTAGAGGGTACACCAGCACTCCTGGACGTACGTTTCATCTTCTTACCCATTGATCTGTTGGTGATCATCTGGGGCTATTTTGAACGGTGCAGCAAAAAGCAAGTATGTTGCAAGAATCTCTGCAGTGTACCTAAATTCTTTTAGGTATCTACTCAGGAGTCTGAGTTATCTTAAGGGGCTCACACTTTCAGTTTGAAATGATTGAAGGTTCTGGAATGGGCACCAGTGATGGTTGGACGATAGTTATTGTGAGCTGGATTCCCTAGAACTTTGTACCAAAAGGTTAAAATTATTTTTTAATGTTATTTGGACTTTGCCACTATTTTATTTTTATTAATTTATTTTCTAACAAAAATAGATTTTTGTACACAGTATATTCAGATTATGGTGTAACTCTCTCCCAACTCCTCTCAGATCCACACACACCCAAATCTACACCATTTTAAAAAACAAACAAGCATCTAAAAAAGAAAGAAAAAAGCATAACATAAAATAAAATGAATACAAACAGACCAGGATAGAACAAAACAACAAAAGGATTAGAACAAAAGAACCAAAGTAAAAGCACTAGAAACACATATAGATACAGAGACATACACATTTTCACATGCAGAAATCCCATAAAGACACAGAATCAGAAACCATAATATATAATCAAAGAGACCTGCAGGAGGAAAAAAAGAGGAGGGGAAAAACCACCATGACGCTATGTATGACAGACATATACACAAATATATACATGCATGCATGCACACACACACACACACACACACACAAAGAGAGAGAGAGAGAGAGAGAGAGAGAGAGAGACAGACAGACAGACATATATAAACCTCCAAAAATTCATGGAGTTTATTTGTCCTGGACATCTAATGCTGGAAACAGGGCCTCTCTTAAGAGTGGTTTGTATACTCAGTGAGACTCCTTTGGAAAAAAAACTAATTTGTACTTGTGAGCAGCTGTCAATTAGAGATAACTCCTGAATTAGGGTTGGGGGTTTGTTTCCACTCTCCCTCTCAGCGCTGAATCCTCATCTGGCTTAGACTTGTGAGGGCCCTGTGCATGCTGCTACAGCCTCTTGGAGTTCACATGTGCACCAGTCTTATTCTGCCTAGGTTTGTTTCCATGGTACATTCCATACCTTTTGGATCTTACAATCTTTTGCCTATTCTTCCACAGAGTTGCCTCAACCCTGAGAAGAAGGATTTGATGGAGACATTTTTTTTTTTATGATGGAATGTTCTAAGATCTTTTACTCTGCCCTTTGTCCAGGTAAGGGTCTCTGTAGTGTTTCTCATTTACTGCAGAAGGAAGCTCCTCTGATGATGTCTGAGCAAGACACTGACCTACGAGCACAGCAAAATGTTATTAGGAATTATTTTACTGATACGTTACTTTAGGAGAACAGTAGAATTTGGCTTTTTCCCAAGTCCATTGTCTGTCTAGTCTCAGGTCCTTGGCTACCCCAAAGGTGTCTGCCGTGGGTTCCACCTCACAGAGTAGGCTTTAAATTCAGTCAGGTAGTGGTTGGTTACTCTCACAACTTTTGTCCCACCATCACACCACTGTATGTCGCAACCAGGCCACCATTGTAGATCGAAGAAATTATAGCTGGATTGGTGTATGATTTTCTCCTCTAGGATGTAGAGTATCTTCTGATACCAGGAACACTAGTCAGTAAGGGTGAAGGCTCAAGGGAGGCATCATCACAACTTCTCAGTGTTCACTGAGTTTTGTAGATGTTGTCTTCAGAAATAGGGCCTTGTCATCAGCTTGTGGATGATGCACCATTGTCTTTGTTAATAGCTAATATACATTTTGGGATATGTCCATGGGACCTTATTAACTCAATCAATTAACCTTATTAGCTCAATCAATCAATCAGATGTAACCCATTCCTGGTACTAAAGGTGTTATTTGACAATGAATGGTGTCTAGTTGGGGCTATGTCTCCCCTATTATTTGGTGATTCCATTTAGATATCTTTTATATATGAACAAGTTTTAAGAAGTTTCTAGTGAGGTAGATTTTAATACAACCCTCAATTGATTTTAGGTATCTCTTCCTGTATTCCCTAACTTACAACCTATTCTTCTTCCCAAAGTAGCAAGTTATAAATTTAACACACAAAAGTCAGTATCCTTCATAGGAAATGGGAAATAGACCAAGAAAGAAATCAGGGAAACAACACCTTTCACAATAGTCTCAAAAATGTATCTTTGGGTAATTTTTATCAAGTAAGTGAAAGACTTGCATAAGAAAAACTTTCAGACACTGAAGGAAAGAAAGTGAAGAAACCAGAAGATGCTTACCTCTCATTCTCACCCTTCGGTAAGATTACAGAAATGAAGTGGCCCTCCCACCAAAGCAATCTACAGATTCAATGCAATTTCTGTTAAAATTTTAACAGAATTCTTCCCAGAAATTGAAAGGACAGTTTTGAGATTCAAACGGATACATGTACACCAAAAACCCAGGATCCATAAACAACCCTGAGTAATCAAATACCTGCTGTAGGTTTCACCATCTCTGACTTCAAATGGTACTACAGAGTTATCATAATAAAAACAGCATGGTATTGACACAAAAACAGACATGTTCAATGTAACTGAAGTGAAGATCCAGAAATAAATTCACACACTTGCAGATACCTGATTTTTGATAAAGAAATGGGAAATACATACTGGAAAAAGAGAGAATCTTCAACAAATAGTGCTGGTCAAACTGAATGGTTGCCTGTAGAAAAATCCAAATAAATCTATACTTATCACCCTGCATAAAACTCAACTCCAAATGGATCAAAAACTTTGATATAAGACCAGATACACTGAAACTGATAGAAGAAAGAGTGGGGAATAGCCTTGAACTCACCGGCGCAGGAAAGGACTTTCTGAACGGAACACAAATAGCAAAGGCACTAAGGTCAACAATTAATAAATGGAAGCTCATGAAACTGAAAAGCTTCTGTAAGGCAAAGGACAACATCAGCAACCTACAGAATGGGAAAAAATATTTTTTCCCACTTCGCATCTGATTAAGAACTAATAACTAGAATACATATACACAAAAACTGGAGAACAAAAACAATTATAACAGGAAAACAAATAACTCAATTAAAAATGGGACACAGATCTAAACAGAGAATTCTCAAGAGGAAACACAAATGGATGAGAAACACTTAAAGAAATGTTTAACATGTTTGATCACCTTGGAGATGTAAATTAAAACTGCTTTGAAAATTGATCTTTCTCTAGTAAGAATAGCCAAGATCAATAAAATAAAAGACAGCCACTTTGTGCAAATCCATCTTTTCAAGACAAATTCAGCTTGTTTAGTTGCTATGTCTTCAAAAATTTCCCCAAAGGCTGTTTATCTGTCTCTCTTCTCTTTCATTCTTGTTATTATATAGTATGTACCAAATGTCTTAAAGTTACTATATAATCAGTATCTTAAGGTTACCATGCAACCAATGTCTTGAAGTTTGTGGTTCTTCTTTCAGTCTACTTAAATCTATTAGGGGCCTCTCTAGTGAATTTTTCATTTTGATATGCTTGGTTTTCAGTGACACCCATATCTGTAACTATTTCTGTTACAATTTGCTTTTGATGAGGTTTTATCATCCACATCTTTATTTGGGGAGTCCTTGTTGTCTTTAGGGCTCTGAACTGGTAATAGCTCGTGAGCATCTTTGCTAACTTAGTCCAGTCTCTGTCACTTCAGAGCTATTCATAGCTGCTGATTTTATCCTTGTATGAATCACATTTTCTTTTCTTTACATAGATCTTAATATTCATTGAAAACTGGTCATTTCCAGAAATATAATGTAGCAACTCCATATACAGTTTCCTTTGAATCTTTCAGGGATTGTTATTTTGTTGCTATTGACTTGGTGATTTGTTGCTTAGTGACTCAGCTGAACTACCTTTGTTGACATGACTGATTTGCCCCATAGTATATTGAAGCTCAGGGTCAGAAATGGAGGTTCAACCTGAAGATCCAAAAAGCGAAACAGTCAGCAACTGGCTCTTACCTTGACCTCAGTCTGAAATGGCAATCCTGCCTCCTTGAATCTCAGAAAGAGACTGTGTCTGAGAACTGTCTCGCCCGGTTTTGTATTCCTCTCTAGGGCTGGGATCAAAGGTGTGCACCAGTGGGATTAAAGACATGTACCACCCAATTTCTATGGCAAGTAGGGTGGCTACTGGGATTAAAGGTGTGTGCCATTGTGGCTACTGGGATTAAAGGTGTGTGTTACCATAATCTTGTCTGTAAGGCTGACCAGTGGAATTGTTTTACTTTCAGATCTTCAGGAAGAGTTAATTTATTAAAATACATTTGAAATGTCACTACAGTGTAGAGCCCCCCCATTTTCTTCATAGCCAGTTTTTCTCCATGATTTTGCCTCTTAAGTTGAGCTCATTTTTTTTCTCCAGCAGGTTCTTGGAATGGCAAAAAGTACTTATTTTACAAAGGTTCTGTTTACGTTTTATTATTATTAGTTTATTATTGACTGTAAGCCTGTCCTTGAAACTGCGGTAAAGATTAAGAGAGTTTTTGCCAATGATTTGGTTTTTGTTTTGTTTTGTAACCCCATACACACACACACACACACACACATACATCCACGCACATACACACATACATACACAAGCACACACACACACAGAAACACACACACATGCACACACATACATCCACGCACATATACACATACATACACAAGCACACACACACACTTTGAAAGGATCTAGTGGCTTGAGGGTTTTCTCTCTGAATGCTTCTGGGGTACACAGCATCAAACTCTATCTATCTATCTATCTATCTATCTATCTATCTATCTATCTATCTATCTATCTATCTATCTATCTATCTATTTCCATCCTGGCTTTCTGCCAGTTAGTATTCTGCCAGAGGTTGCATGTGAGACCATGATCCAGTCCAACTTCCTGCTTCTGTTGATGTAGAGTTTCGGGAATCCTTTCAAATATTCACAGCTCTGGTTCCTTCTCTATGATGTAGCCCTGGAAACATTCCATGTTGACGGGATTCCAGGAGGTATTGCCCTGCCTTTCTCTGTGGAACTATAGTGCTGCTGTGCCTGTATTGTTTTGTGGGTACTAGCCTCTTAATTGCCCTCCATGAAGATTCCTGCTGTTTCACATGATACTCAGGTGTAAAAACCCCAACAGTCCTGAAAATCCCGATGGTCCTGTAGCTCCCATGCCACTACGAGACCTTATGTGAGCTGGCACCTAAGCCTGGAGACTTAAAAACATGCACACACAGACAGACAGAGACACGGGGACACGGGTCATCCTTGATACAAGAATGCCAAATGCCAAACTTTATTGTGCTCAGGGGCAGCTTATATAGGGATCCTTAGCCACGCCCCAGCTCTCGGGATCTAACAGCTGCAGGCTCATCAGCCTGCCATCAGGGTCTCATGCTCAGAGCAGCTGCAGGTGAGGTCTCCCGCTCAGAGGAGCTGCAGGCAAAGAAAGTCAAGGGGCCAGGGATCTACAGCTCCCAACACTCAGGCATGGCATTGCGCTTACCCTGTTGCAGAGTCAGTATCCTCACCTCAGTGCCCTTTACTCACAATCTGCCTCTCCCTCCTGGACAGAGTCTTACATTTACTCTACAGCAACCAGCAAAGGGTAAGTGCTTTACCTCATTTCATCTCTAGGTATGGCACCTTCTGATTTATTCCAGTTTTGACCTTGTAGTACGGAACTTTCCTCCTACAGAAACTTTGTAAGACTCAGTCAGGACCCCAGTCTCTTGATCCTCCAATACCTAGAGTATGTGATACTGTAAGCTTGGGCTAGGTGGGGAAAAACAGAAATGGGTACTGGGTCATGACCACCGAGGACAGGACTTCTGTAGCTCTGGTCTGGAGGAGATGAGAAATATAAATTTGTACCCATAGACTATTCTCTGGGGAAGTGTGGGGCCCTGGCTGTTTGCCCTGACCTGCCCACAGCATAAGCTATACAATGAAGCATCTGTAACACAGCAACCAAGTAGGAGAAGTGAGGGAGGTGGATGTAGCTCAAACACTTGACACCATTTTTTGATACTTACTAGTTTTTCTTACACAAATATTTTGTTATTTATTATATTCTCTTAGGAGAATTTTTGTACATTTTAAGTGTTTTGAAAAATAATTCCCATTACCAGTTAAATTGTTTTACAGGGAAGATCTATTGAGTTCTTTATTCTGCCATCCCTATTCATTTGATTCACTTCCTTCTCTTGATTTATATGCTATGGCAATATACTTTAATTCCATTTTAAAGCTCATAACATATTACAATCTACAATCACTTTCTCTTTGTATTTATCCTTATATTTATCATTTCCTTTGTTACACATTCCTTCCATCTCAAACCATCTCATCTGGGGTCGCTTTGCTCCTCAATAAAGTTGATGTTCTATAATTTTCCTTTAATGAGATCAATTGGTAAATGTGAAGTCTTTGAGATTTTGTTCACTGTTTTCTTTGAAAGGCATTTCTACCAGATATAGACTGTTGGAAGTATTCAACAGTTAAGTAGCCTTTATTCCTCCTCCCCTTCTTCCTTCATTCTTCCTTTCCCCCTTCTCTCCTCACTTCCTCTCTCTTCCCTTGCCCCTTCCCTTACTTCCCTTTCCCATTCTTTTCTTTTGACGCTGGAGCTTGATCCCAGGGTCCCATTCACATTAGACCAGCACTCTACCACCAGGCAGCATCCCCAGTCCCTTATTCTTTGCACTCACAACAGAAAATATTCCTCCCATTCATTGGGAGGTGAAGCCTCTCTCAGCCATCTTTTCTCTCTGGCTGCTCTCATACTCAACCTTTGTGGCTGGAAATCTGCAGCTAGCCACTCCGTGCCCAGTTCCGCTGTTCCTTTAATTTACACTGCCGTAGCATTATGTGTCAGCATAAATCTGTTTGCTGGAGCTGTTGCTAGTCTTGTTTTCCCTTCCATTGGTTTTGAGAGAAATTCTCAGCCATTAGTTCTTTCAAAAGTTACCGCCAGCTCACTTTTGGGTTTTGCCTTCTTGTTTCTGGTCTCTCGTTCAGCCGCCCTGCACTGTCCTCTGGATCTCTTTCACTAGGTTAACCCAAACTCCAATTTCACTGCTAATCAGAGCAAGAGTCCCAATTATTCCTTTAAGTCCTTTTAATTTTTCCTAGTTCTGTATTTTGTTTTACCTGTGCATCTTTTCAGTTTTTCTTTTTCTTTTTAGTTTTATTTATTTATTTTTACATACCAATCCCAGTTCCCCTCCTTTGCCTCCTCCTGCTCCTCTCCCTTCCTCCCTCTCTACCCCTCATCCACTCCGCAGAGAGGTTAAGGCATATTTCCTTATTTTAGTGTCTTCTTCCAGACACCCCTGGGCTTCCATTTATCATCCACTTTCAGTTCGCTAAATTATGCCCAAAAGAAGACATTTTGCTTTCTTTAAGGAAATAAATATAGTGTGTGATTCTTATAATTCTTTATAAATATGCAGAAACATTTCAGGTGTCATCTTTGTAAATAATTTATTCTGCAAATAGTTAGCTATTAAGCTTCCCTACTGTACCCCTGTGGCTTTTTAATTTTTTTTCTCATTTTACATCTCTTTGTTTTTCTGTTTCTCTTGTGGTCATTTTTTATGTCCCTCTTGTTTAAATCTTAGCTTTAATAATGCTTTGGAGTATTTTCTTTTATTCCCTCTATTTTTAAGGATAAATTTAACACACATTTATAATAGGATAAAATATTAGTGTAAGTCATATAAAAACAATTTGAATATGAATATGATTTTCAATTAAGGACATTATATTTTATTTTTACCTAATCAGTTGGCATTTAATTTTTAAAACCTTACATCTGGTAACTCAACATCAACATCCTAAATTATTTGTGTGTGTGTGTGTGTGTGTGTGTTTTGAGTGTGTGTTTGTGTATGTGCATGTGTACATATGTGTGTGAGTGTGTGTGTACATGTTCCCACATATGAAAGTGCCTTTGGAAGTTGTCAGCAATGGTGAGTCAGAAGAACAGCTCATGTCTTCTTTTTCAGCAACCTGGGGACTCCTTTTTGTCTTTTAGAGACTTGGACTCAAACAAACCCAAGACTTGTACCTTCAACACAGAAAAGGACTACAAAACTAGCCATTATGAAGCAGACTTGGAGATTGTTTAAAAAATACTCTAATAATTACTAAACAACAGTTAAATGAAAGGTGAATAGAAAGAAAGACACAAAAATTTCTGCCTGGGGTTCTTGAGGGAGGAATGCAATTGACTGTCTTAGTGTTAGCTAGACATACCATTTTGTTGGCAGTCAAGTTGCTAGGAAATATTTTTTCCTCTTTTCTTACTTTGCATTTGACAGGATAGAGTGGCCCTAGAGGTACCTTGGATGATTTTATAACCTGACAGGGAAATCCAGGAGCCACTGGGGTTGCACAAGGGTTTGGGATGGGTCTTTATTATAAAATTTGAGTTTCTTGACAGATGTCTAAAATGTTTTGAGTTTACCACTAGGAAAGGAAAAACCCATAAATCCTTATCAATTGTGTTGAAGTCCTTGCTTCTTAATGAACAAGAGGTTTCAGCAAAGGTAATAGACCCCTGCCCCAATCCCTGTTCCATAATTTCCCTTGACTTTATAGCCTGCTGCAGAGGTCAGAGGTCAACCTCTGGTATCATTCCTTAGGTGCCATCTACCTTCTATTTTGAGACAAGGCCTCTCATTGATTGATATCTGGGACTTGCTGATTCGGCTGGCTACCAAGTCACAGATAACCACATATGCAGCTCCACTTTCCCAGTGCTTGCCCGAAGTTTTATGTGGATGGTGGGGATTGAACTCAGGTCCTCATGCTTGCATGGCCAGCACCTTACTGACTGAGCCATCTCCCCAGACCTCTCACCATCTTAATTCTTATTTAAATTGATGTATTATGCTTCTTCTATCTACTCATGTTTCGTTGTTTAAAAGGTCTTTGATAACAGCTATCTAAACCTTTGATGTTCTAGAGCTGAGCGTTTGAGAAGTTTCTCAGTTATCATTTACCTCTGTGGTTCTTTGTCTCCTCGCCTAGACTCATGACCTTAGCGCAGGCCGTGACTCTCTTCCCTACCCTTGAACGGTAAATGTACTCTAAAGGCTCAGGTGTTTCAGTGTTTAAGGCATAGGGTCCCCAGCAGGGGGCAGTGTTTTCTGAGATTGTGAAACTTTTGGATCTGAGACCTCGCTGCCAGTCCAGACAGAGAGGGAAGGGCCAGAAGGCTGTACGAGCTCAGCTTCGAATGTGACTATGCAGCCTATTTCTTCTGCTTCCAGAAGCCCAAGCCACCATGATGGACTTTATCCCCTCAAATGGTGGGAGGGCAAAAATACACACTCTCCTCCCTCCCCTCTTCTTCCAGGTGCTTCACTACGGTAAAAAAAGAAAAGGAAAAAAAAAAACTAATCCAGAAAAAAACCAGGAATGTTCTCTCCAACGTTGTCTTTATTTTTAAGCAGTCCTGAGTTTACACCTGTGCATCGGTTTGGGGTTTTGCAATGTGATTGCTATTGCTGCTGCTGCTATTTAGGTAGCGCTTGTTTTTATCTTACTGTCATGTCATGTTTCCATTTCCCGTTTATGTGTTATATATCTTATTTAAGGACTCCAGGTCTCTATAGAAGAACCCACCTTGAACTTCTAACGTGTATTAGTAATGGGCGAGCACTCATTGCCCTTCACTTGGTCAAGATGGCTGACTTCCTGAATCTTACCATAATGTTTCTTAATGTAGTATAATATAGGATGTGCGTTATTTTATATAATTTCTATCCATATTTTGTACTTAATTTTGACATGAGGCAGTAAACTTGTTGCATAAAAACGGCAACTACCATTCACTGTAAACTATATAACTACCATGATCCAAGCTGGATTACAATAACATGCTTTAGAAACTCAAGTAGACAATAATCATATTACTATTCTTTTTTTGGGTTTTCTTGATTGATTGACTGACTGATTGATTGATTGATTGATTGTATATGGGTACTTTGTCTGCATACAAAACTATATTTTTGCACACAAAAAGACTACTAAAGACAGTTGTGAGCTGCCAAGTGGGGGCTGTCAATTGAACTCAGGACCTTTGGAAGAGCAGTGAATGCTCCCAAACACTGAGCCATTTCCTCAACCCTCATATTGTCATTTTAAATCTTATTACTTGTAAAATATCTGTTCCTAACTCTTGAACTTGAATTACCTAATGAAAAGCAGTCACGTGTGCTGTAATCAGAGAGGGCACAGTGTGTTCTAGTAAGTCAGAGCAGGGTCAAAATTCCTCCTGGAATTGGCTAAGTACGTAGTCTTGAGCTTCAATTCATTAAATGGTTACAGTAGTGAGATGCATTCTGTATGATGAGCATCAGGATGCAGTGAGATCTGGCACTTAATTCACCACCCAGCACAGTAGTAGGCGGCTATTGGCTGCTTCTCTGTACCAGTCTGAAGATTTCGATATCAGGCTTGTGGATATCACACCTGACAATCACATAGTTCCAGAATGGAAAACCATGTGGGTCAGTGTTAAGAAGAATATGGTTTTGTAACACTTAAGTTAAAAATTCTTAAGAAGGGGTCCATTTCCAGAAGGCAGTCAACATGTCGGGGACACCAAATACCAAAGATAGGGGCTGGGCATGTATGAGAAGAGAGGTGGGCTTGGACAATCCACAGGCTTCCTGAGAAGAGTCTTGACCTCTTTAAGTTGCTATATCTTAAGAAGCATGTTCATATAGAAATGACTCTGGTGGCCTTTCCCAAGCTCAATCATGTGTGGTACAGATTTACATTTGAACACAAATTCATTTCTATCTTTCCAGTGTTTGGAACCCAATCCCGGAGAGAAATTACTGAGAATACTCATTTCATAGACAAATTTGGTGAGTACAGGCCACAAGGGACAGTCGTGACAGGGAAGAACAATGGTGGGGGGGCAAGAATGCCTGAATCATGAGAAGTGGAAAAGCCTTTTTGTAAACCCATCTGTACTCTTGTTTATAACAGCTCATTTTAGCAAAGAACCCTACTAAGTATATCTAGCAAGATGTTCCTGTAAGACACACACCGATAATGTCTGATCAGGGTTCTCATGCCCCCATCATCTTCAGGTGTCTACTCATGCTAGCCTGTCCCCTGTAGAATTCCTGTTATGTTAGTTCAGACAGAACCCCTTACCTTTATTACTTGGTCGTAATTTTCTTGCATCCGCAGGCCCTGACTCACTTCCCCATAAAATTCCCACCTTCCCTGTCTGTGTCGCACTGTCTTTCCCTTCCACTACAAAGCTCTACCTGTTGCTATACCTAAATCTGCTGGGAGAGTCCTGGATGACGGCTAGCTTACTACTGTTTTGTTTGCTGATTTTTATGTTGTTTGGGATTAGATCCAGGGCTTTATACACGCTATGCAACTGCTGCACTACTGGACTGCATCCTAAGTAGCCCCTTAGGATGTTTTAATGTCTCATTGAATAACCTTTATCCTTAGCTGTTAGTGTAGGAAAGGAATTAGAGATTCTCCATAACACGCTTAGTCAATAAATACAACAATCAGAATAGTGATTATGTTAAAGGAAGTTCACAGGATGGTAGGATGGAGTGTGGGTAGTTTTATTAGGATAGCACTAGGCATCTTGACTTTTCATAGAGTATAAGGCTACTTACAATCATCTGCTAAAACATATACAAATATTATATTCACACTTGTGGACTACCTATTATTTCTCCATTTTAAAAATTAAAAATGGAGGAGATATAAAAATTTAATACTAACACATCTCATTATTTTGTAAAACTGTAGGGTGTAATTTATATATGTAATCTAATTTTATTATATGCAATGTATTTTGGGTGTTTCTTACTAATCTCATTATGACTATACTCCTTCAAATGGTAAGTGAGGTTTCTGATCTCCAGTTATTTTCTCCTTGCTAACTCTAGCATTCTTCTTAGGCTGGTTCATCCTTCTGTGCGATGCTTCAATTCACTTGTCATTTGCTCAGTGTGTATTACCATCTCAAGTTATCTGTAACCTAGTTTAGTGGGCTGTTATCTTACAATCTAAGTGTCCAGACTCCAATGGAACATGTGTTTTTGCTCTAAAGGACAATATGGACTCCTAGTAACATCAAAATGTTCAGTCATATCTTTAAATGATATGAGACACAGGGCTTCTCTGCTCTGGGAAAATCAGGTCTATTGGCTTTGATATTCCTCACAAAGACCTTGGGCACATGCTCACACTTGTGACTTCATCCACAGGCAAGAGATGGCAGAGAAATCAGCCAAGTTTTAACTTTCCCCAGAACAAATATTTTCTAGACCAATGAGAGATTTATTTCCTATGCAGGAAAACATGTTTCTTTCCTCCCTCACTTCTTGGAAAAGTCTGCAGCAAAGTTGCTTTGAAAAATCGACCCACTATTCTGATTAGTTATTCTCAGGATTGGGCTCCGTAGGTCAACTTGTTAGTAATACAGGCCTCAGCATGTTTCCGGAAGCTGCACAAAACTGTCCACTGATCCTAATCATTGGTAAACAAACAGCTTACACCAAAAACACATTTGAATTTATGCCCTGAAAATTATGCTGTGAGAGTCCAAGAAACTTGGGGGGGAAAAGTGAATCTTCCACCAGCTTCTAAACCAAACATTTGGCCTACTCAAATGTTTCAAATTAAAACTAGCTTAAACTATGCTAGAATTTTCTCTATCTTTCAATGTAAGAATAATAAGGCAGTGGGCTTGTAAGAAAATTCTGCAACTTAGCAAGCATGGATAAGCAGGTAACACCAGTTAAATGACACGAAAAATCTTCAAAACATTGATAACCACGCTCTGTTAAAAGTCATGATTTCTAAATGAATGTATAATCGTCTTGCTGCTGTTGAGTCTGCACTTGCTTGCTTCTGGCTTAAACATGAAGTCTGAAGTCTAGGACAGCAGCTTGCAGTAGAAGATGCAGAAGGTAAAAATAGGCTGCTGCGACAGTATGCTTAGGGAGAAAGAGCTTTAACCCATGGGAAAATCCTTCCCATCGCCAATAGACCTTTAATTCATGCTAAACAAATCAGTTTTTAAGTGGAAAGTGGTCTCTTTGTAATACTTTTGTTTCTGGGGAGAGTTTTCACACATTTAATAACAATAATACTCTAAAAAAATCAAATATCTTTGCAAAATAAAAAAGCCAATTGTAGGTAAGGTATATTGTCCATAGTTATCTGGAAATTGTTATGTTCATGGCATAGAAGATGCAAATAATGCCTTTAATATATAACTAAATAAAGTGACACATAGTTTTCAGGTAATTAGATTACTAGTGTTAGGTGTGATGGCACATGCTTATGATCATAGCACATGGGGGACTGGGTCAAGGATATCATGAGTTCAAGGCACAAGGCCCGATCTAAAAAGACAAATAAAAAAAATACCAATAAATAAGCTAATCCTCTTTAAAAGGGTGATAAATCAAATCACTTTTATTCCTAGTTCTGACATGAATTATGTCAGTCTTGATAAAAATATGTCTTCTTTAAGCCAAAAGCTTCCCATTTAGTAAATTATATCTTTCAAATAATTATTGATTTAATGACTTTTGCTAGAATGATCTTATAATATGTACATATAATCATATATATATATAAAATAAAAGTTTAGAAGATGAATTTTGTCTTCAAAGTGCTCATGTCTAGAAAAACAAAGAGAGAAAATTTAAATGCAGATAAGAAGAGTGCAAGGCATGTAGGAAAGCATGGAGATATGTCTGTGATAGCACTTTAGAGAGATGTCGAAACCATTCTGGAGAATCATGGTGGGTTATCAAGACAAAATGAGAGCTGAGTAAAATATGAAGGGCGGATGGGAATTCCCAGGCAGTGAATAGGTGAGCACAGGAAGATACCCTGTTAGGGGAAACGACAAAAGCACAAAGACAATTGAGAGAAGCTATCATATAGGAAACTGAAAATAGAGTTCCAATGTACTCAACCTTCAAATTGAATTCTGTGTTTTCACATTTACCCACTTTCCAGAAAGCATTTTAAGTATTGATTGTAGGCTATCTAGAAAAATAGAAGCAACAAGAAGGAATATAGATTTTATTTTCAAAGACGGAAATCGTACTTAAACTTCTTACGGATTCTCCTTAATAAACGCAGTAGTAGCGAATGATCACTTTAGAAAAGTTGCTACCAGAAAGAGCACACATCGTCACGGGCTTTGGAGGAATAAAGTCACTTTCTCCCTGATGGTCAGCTCTCACAGGGTGAGAAGGTGCCGTGACAGCTGTCCGGACAGAAATGCTATCATCGACCCCATCCAGCTGCAAGCCTTGCAAACGACAAGACAACCAACAAGAGGTTCTCAGGGGTGCAATAATGGCCTTAATATCTTGGAGGTACCCAATAGTTCTCTAGTTGGACTCAAACCTGTTCAGTAGTAGGAACTAATTACTAGTAAACTGTAAACATAGCTAAGAACCCGTGTCTGGAGAGGTCATAGACCCAAGAGAAATGTGAGCTCACTACTATCGTTTTGCTGAAATTGCCTTTTAAAAAGTCAATCTTTTACCCTTAGATAAGTGTAGTTTTCATTCCTCCCCAAAGAAGCTCTCCCCCTTATCTTCCTGCCAGTAGACAGATGCTATTAGAGAGAACCACAGCCGACTAAAGTTCAGAGAACAAGTGACCATGGAATGCCTAACCCCACGGTGCTATCTTTAATACAACCCTACACCTAAGGCTCATGGAACACAAGGTGACAGAAAGAGCCAGAGGACCAGAACAAACTGTTGCAAACTAATGTCTTCTGGAATAACAGTGATGCTGCAGCCAGGAAGTCTCAACAATACGGATGGGATGCCCATATAAGATCTTTCCAAGAGTACGCACATCAACATGACGAATAGAGGCAGTGTGCACATGAATCCACCCCAGTTTAAGAGCTATAGGTAGCAGATGACTGCAAAGGCAGGAAGGCTCAGTTTGCTTCTGTGCTGAATCTCTTGATAAGTTGCCCTAGCCTAAGTTGTCAGCCCTATACCTATGTATATGCAGACAACACTGCTTGGATTCACTAAGACACCAAGGAGATATATATATATATATATATATATATATATATATATATATATATATATTAGTAAAAATAAAGTATATATATGGTGTGTGTGCATGTGTGGATGTGTGTGTGTGTGTGTGTGTGTGTGTGTGAGAGAGAGAGAGAGAGAGAGAGAGAGAGAACAATGATTGTAGAAGAGGAGTACATGAATTTAAGGGGAGAATGGGGAGTCATGGAGTTGAAGAGTGGGGGAGATTGATATGATGGAAATACATTTTGCTTATGTATCAAATTATAAAATAAAATAATCAAAAATTGACTTATTTTAAATGAAGTAGATGGAAATTTCTCCACATACTCCAATATAAAAATAAATGCAATGTTATTTCCAAAAAAAAAATGATGGCAATGAGGTATCTGGCTTTTAGCAAATTCTGCAAAACCAAGAAGGTTTGTAGGACACAGTAGTCAGTCTTCACGAAATAAGAGTTACATATTATGTAATATAGGTAGCTGTAAGATACAGGCTGGAACATTACTGAGCCTGATCAATACGGGTCAATTAATTTTGGATTGCTATTGTACCTGGAAAATGTATTTGTTACTTAATCTCATTGCCTTTAGTTAAACTCTGTATCTCTTGCTATGACTTCCATTTTCAAATTGTGGGAAGTCACCCAAGCCTCTGAACATGACGTATCTCAGCAGAAATTACAGTTCTCAGGGCTGTGGCAGTGTCATTTACCTTGGTAAGCGTTCGCAGAGAGGAGGATCACTGTTTCTTTGAAAAGAGAAAACCTGCTTCCACAGACTGCCCTGTCTATAGGATCAGAGCCAACACCTCCCAAAGAGCAGTCCCTCAATTGATAGGAAATAGATCCATATTGAGAAGATGAAGCACTGTGTCACTAAAATCAGGGTGGGTAATCATAAAGTGGGAAAAGTTTAGTATCAGGAATTAAGAATGTTCAGAATAAAAAGCTGTGATTGAAGTAATGAATGTGAGTGTGGACTTTAAGTTTTAGTGGGTCCTAAGTGTGCAACTTCTAACATTCTTACGGAACATAAAAAATGATAAAATACACACATATATATTCTCTTCATTTTATATATATACACATAAAATGAAATTTTATCATATACATATATTTCATTATATGTACATACCCAATGTATGACATACACACTTTCATTGTATATGCATATGCTACACATACAATGTACACAGTAAAAGTAAAGTATGCAATGTATATTTTATTAGTACTTTGTGTACCTAAATCATGATGTACATTATATAAGTAAAGTATATAAGCAATATATATTACATAAGCCCCCTGCAATATATTATGTTATGCAATATAATACACACATATAATGTGTATGTGGTTTTGGATACAAGTTTGTAATTTCAAATGTGATACAGTTGAATAAAAGACAAATGAAATAATTAAAAAACAACCTTTTTGTATTCTAAATATAATTAGATATTACTTAACAATGAAATTGATAAAAGTAGAGCAAGATAAATAGAAAAAATACTCGTGCTTTTATTCCAAAGTCTGAGTGGTAATTTCTTAAAAATTGAAATAGGAAAATGTGTCTATGAATCTAAACTAACAAAGCTATTCATATTAACTAAATAATGAAACAGAATAATGAGCTCCAGGCTTGAGAGTGTGTGCCATTGTACTCACAGTGACACCAGGAAGCGGGTAACTGTGTTCACATGGTAACACATGCATCTTAAATGCCAAACTCTATTTTTGAAATGAGAGATGTATTACAAAAACAATAAGGCAGAAAATAAAAGATTATGGTAACTAAGGTTGAAAAGGGAGCTGAACTAATACTGATATTGTCCCTGGAGGAAAAGTCAATACAATGGAACATTTCTTTGGATATTTCTCTTTTGATGAACCCTTAAGTGAGTTTGAAAGCATTTTCAAAGGCAAGTTTTATCTTAAACTATTATTAGAGTTTTTCAAATGTAAACATACACCTTTCAAAATGTCAGAAAGGATTAGAGAACAGCACTGTTTACATGAGAAATAAATTGAATTTTTAAAAAGACGAGAAAGGAAAATATAAAACAAACATCACACAACTAAGAAAACAGAGTTTAATTTAATTTAAAAACTTACACAGGAAGCATAAGAGACTTTGTGATGGAAAATTATTGGGTTTTTATTTGTGAAAGACAGAAATGTAATGAAAAGAAGCTTAGCACACCAAAATAGATAGGAAAGGTGGATAATATCAGCAGCACCTACTCCATTATTCTATATTAGCATAATGTATACGAGGGCTCTCTAAAGTAGTAGGACCAGTGGGAGATGACATAAGATGGAGAGACAGACAGACAGGCAGATAGACAGGTTTCTTATAAGTGATTGGTTCACAAAATTATGGGGCCTGAGAGTTCCTATCTTCCACACTCTGTGGGATGGAGGTCCAGAGAAGGTACTGCTGCCTTGGTTGCTGGACTTCGGGCCCTGGAACCACATAATGGGGTATAAGAGAATAAAGGCTGACTTCAGCTCAGGGTTTCTGCTATCGTGGTGAGGAGGGACTGGTAGGGCAGAATGACTAACTCACGGCAGCCAGAAAGCAGGAACAAGAGAACATGTGCATCTGCCTAAACTTCCTGCTTCCTTCTATTATTTTATCTAATCCAAGAACCTATGGAAGGGTACTGCCTAGGATCAGGGTGGGGTGGCTCTTTCACGGCTTAGCTAATCCTCTTCAGAAATGCTCTGCAAATACAGCCTGGCTGTGCTTTGGTAGCTGTTTCTCAATTCAAATTAATTGTCTATCAAAATTGACCATCCCAAGTCTACCTGTTGTCAACATGTCAACTTCATGTCTCCTTATATCATAGCATGACTCCAAAAGGCTGATGTTCATCTGTAATATAAAATATGTTCAATAGTCAATCTCCAAAAATCCTATGGTCTTAATAATTCAAACATGGTTTTAAACTCATGTTTAAAATCTCCTCGCAGACTGAAGGCAAACTCTTTAGAGGTCAACTCCTGTAAAATTAAAATAAAAAGCTGGTCCTGGAGAGCCAGCTCAGCAGCTAAAGTCCCAGGCCATTCTTCCAGTGGATCTGGATTTGATCCCCAGTACCCATGTGGCTGCACATAACCACCTGTAACTCTAGTTCCAAGGGAATCCAACCCCTTCTTTTGACTTCTGTGGCTACCAGGCAAGTATTTGGTGCATACATAGGCATTCATGCAAAACACCCATACACAGAAAATACTAAATTATAAACGAAATTTTTTAAATTATAAAATATAAGTTGCATTATACACACACACACACACACACACACACACACACACATAGTGGCATAGAGTAAACCTTCCATTCTTTTCTCAAAGGAGAAGAATAGGAGACTAGCAAGGAAGAATTGGAGCAAAGAAATAACAAAATATAGTAAGGCAAACATTAACTCATATAGAGCTAGGTTTGATAACTTGCTGAGTTAAGTGCAGTCCTGATGTAAGCATTGATGGGTGTGAGTAGCCCTCCCCCCATCATTTTGTCTATTTTAGCATGAGGTCTTTCTTTTTGTCTGGTTATACTTGCTATCTATTGCTTTCCTTTTTTTTTCAATGGATACAATATTTTAATGATGTACTAGGAATATGCTCAAGAAATCTACTATCCAACGTGGTTAATATATGCACTAAAATTTGTTTGTTTGTTTGTTTATTTATTTATTTATAAGAATTTCCACTTCCTCCCCTCCTCCCAATACCTTCCCGCTCCCCCCACTCCCTCTTCCCCTCCCTTTCCAGTCCTAAGAGCAGTCAGGGTTTCCTGCCCTGTGGGAAGTTCAAGTTCCTCCTCCCCTCCCCCAGGTCGAGGAAGGTGAGCATCCAAACAGACCAGGATCCCAAAAAGCCAGTACATGCAGAGGAAACAAGACCCAGTGCCATTGTCAATGGCGTCTCAGTCAGCCCCCATGTCAGCCACATTCAGAGAATCTGGTTTGATCACATGCTCATTCAGTCCCAGTCCAGCTGGCCTTGGTGAGCTCTCATTCAATCAGTCCCCTTGTAACAGTGGGTGAACGCATTCTTCGCAGTCCTGACTTCCTTTTTCAGGTTCTCCCTCCTTCTGCTCCTCATTTGTACCTCGGGGGCTCAGTCCAGTGCTGCAATGTGAGTCTCCATCTCTATCTCCATCCATCGTCGGATGAAGGTTCCCTCTGGTTCTCCCTTCCTTGCTCACATTCTCCCTCCCTCTGCTTCTCATTTGGACCTAGGGAGTTAAGTCCAGTGTTCCAATATGTGTCTCTGTCTCTATCTCCATCCATCACCAGAAGAAGGTTCTATGGTGACATGCAAAATATTCATCAGCATGGTTATGGGCCAAGGCCAGTTCAGGCACCCTCTCCTCTGCTGGCCAGGGAACAATCTGGGAACCTCTCCTTGGGCCTGGGAACCCCTCCAGAATCAAGTCTCTTGCAAATCCTAAAATGGCTCCCTTAGTTGAGATATAAACTTCCCTGCTCCCATAACCATCCTTCCTCCCTACCCCCTCCCATTCCCCCAAGCCATCCCCAATCCTCCCCCTCTCCCCTCTCCCTAACCATCTCCCCTTACTTCCACCCCCCACCCCTCATGCACCCAACTTTGCCTGGCAATCTTGTCTACTTCTAATATCCAGGAGGATAGCTATATGATTTTCTTCAGGTTCACCTACTTATTTAGCTACTCTAGGGTCACGAATTATAGGCTCAAAGACCTTTAACTCTGTCTAGAATCCACGTATGAGTGAGTACATACCATATTCCTCTTTTTGGGTCTGGCTTACCTCACTCAGTAAAGCGTTTTCTATTTCCATCCATTTGCATGCAAAATTCAAGATGTCATTGTTTTTTACCGCTGAGTAAAACTCTAATGTGTATATGTTCCACACCTTTTTAAACCATTCTTCTATTGAGGGGCACCGAGGTTGTTTCCATGTTCTGGCTATTACAATAGTGCAGCTATGAACATAGTTGAACAAATACTTTTTAGTATGATAGGGCATCTCTTGGGTATATTCCCAAGAGTGGAATTGCTGGGTCCTGAGGGAGGTTGACTCCCAATTTCCTGAGAAACCGCCACACTGATTTCCACAGTGGCTGCACAGTTTGCATTCCCACCAACAATGGATGAGTGTTCCCCTCTCTCCACATCCTCTCCAGCATAGGCTATCATTGGTGTTTTTGAGTTTAGCTATTCTGACAGGTGTAATATGGTATCTCAAAGGAGTTTTGATTTGCATATCCCTGATCGCTAAGGAGGTTGAGCATGACCTTAAGTGTCTTTTGGCCATTCGAAGTTCATCTGTTGTGAATTCTCTGTTCAGTTCAGTACCCCATTTTTAAATTGGGTTAATTAGAGTTTTAGTGTCTAGTGTCTTGAGTTCTTTGTATATTTTGGAGATCAGACCTTTGTCTGATGAGGGGTTTGTGAAGATCTTCTCCCAGTCCGAAGGTAGCCTATAGCTTTCTTTAGTAGATATCACACTCTTCTGGCATCACCAATATCTTGGGATATCCAATTCAGCTTAAGTTAAATAAGTTAAATAAGTTACCCTTATTGCTTCATGGATCATCCTCTCCGAGACTGCCTGTGTAGACTCTGTCACACGTTCCCAGTTTCTCTAAGCTTGCCTTTCAAATCTTGGTGTAAGTCTTCACAACCCTCTAAATCTTCAATTTTGCATGCTTGATAAGCCAGCATCCTATCAATGATACCAGAGTCTGCCATGAGCTGAAGCAGTAGCTAGGACCCACTGGACAATATAAATATAGGCCCTTCTGTGTCTGATAGGCTGAGCATAGTGAAACAAATATTATGCAGGTGTTCAAGTCTGCTCTGTGAGCACACGGTTTCTTGGATGTGCTGTGTTCTTGGGGGAAAATCTTTTAAATGAATTTATTCTTTATTACCCTTAAGTCTAAAATGGGTGACATATGGCTAATTCCTGAATTGCAGCCAAGACATCCTTCCTATTGTCTCCATGCAGAGATCTTGGCTTCCTTTTAAACAACACCAATCTCTTTAGAGACCACGCTTTCCTTAGCCTTAGATTCATACAAACTTTTCTACCCAAACTTACAGCTTTTCAAGTCCTTCTGCTATGCTTTTTTCCACCTGATAACCATTGTAAAACTGACAGAAAGTAGCAAGTATTAATCCTGCGACAGTCTTTATGGCAAGCTCCCTTGAAATTTCCTCTCCTGGATGAATAAGCCACTCACTTTTTAAATTTCCACAAAGTTCTATTTTGTGAACAAAATGTAAACCAGTCTTTGCTAGTAATTGTGTGAGTGACCTCTATTCTTATCCTCAATTTAAGTCCTTCTGCCTGCCTGAAACCTAATGGGTACAACCTAAATTGTGTGTATTTTCATCAGCATTATGGTCTGAGCTTCCTCCAGAACTGCTCTGCTCTGCTTCCAGCATTTTGGGACTTCTCTAGACCATTTCTATGACATTTTCTAGTTGTTCTTCCACACCAGTAGTCCTAAGAACTACACAGGCAGATTTAGTCACAGAAGCCACTCGGCTGCTCTAGCAGTAGTTTCCATACTAACCAGACTTTGGTCTCCGTGACGGAATGCAGGAGATGAACAATTTAAGGCAAGAAAGATTTTAGATCACAGTTTCAACCCATCATGGCAGTGAGGGCCTAAATGACAAAGGGAAGGAGAGGGAGGGAGGGAGGGAGGGAGGGAGGGAGGGAGGGAGGGAGGGAGGGAGGGAGGGAGGGAGGGAGGAAAAGAGGGAGGGAGAGAGAGGGAGGTAGACAGAATGCCTATACTTTTATTTCCGGGCTCTTTCCTTTTCTGTCTTTTATTCCATTTGGGCATCTTTCACATGAGTTGTCCACATTCAACGTGAGTTTGCCTCAGTTATGTTTTGGAAATGTATCTACTCTCTCCTCTTCCTGTCTTTGCCTCTGTATCTCTCTGTCTCTAGATATATAAAATGTGTTTAACAATAATAATATATAATAAATATATATTTCACAGATGTATTTGTACCATTATATATATATATATATATATACATATATATATATATATATATATATAGTCTTAGCAAGTACTTTACCTTGATTAGTTCTTTATATGGTGAGGTAACCCAAATATGCTCTCTTGCCTGAATTTACCTGTAGTTTTTTCCCTCCTTAGTCATAAGCTATAGTAATACTAAGAAATACCTTGTAAATACATGAAAGAATTAAAAATATATCTCAATTAAACAAAAAAGAAATATCTTGTATTCTAAAATTACTTTTTGTTAGCTATCTGTCTCCATTGTGAAGTAATTTCCTTTTGGTAATCAAGATCAATCAGTACAATCAACACAGTATTTCCATTTAATGAAATCCTGATTGTGTTCCTTGGGAAGAGCTTTATTCTCTTGAAATTGCAGTCTGACTTTTGATTCCAGAATCCATGGATGGTGGATATCAGAGAAATCCCTAAGTTCACGTCAGATGATGTCTCAGATAACATGCAAGACCTTGCTACAGATCTGGAAGCTATTGCCACAAAGAAAGCCACATAACCAAGACTTCGAACAGTCATCCCATGACTCTGTAAATCCAACTATTTCAATAAGATAAAGAACATGATAAGTCCAGCAATCTCCCTGAGATAGATCCACTGCTTTGTCTTTTTGCTGTGAAGTGAGTGATTTAATCAAAATTGATGCTGTAAAAAATATCATGACAATGGAGGACATGTTCAGTAAGCAGATAATTAGTAGCTTTGAGAATTATGATTGTAAAGAAGGTGAACCCATATTCAGAAAATGAGTCCATGCTAGTAAGGACGAAATTACTAGTAGAAGTATTAGCATTTTTTCATAGAGAAGAGATCCTATTTATCTGCTTACCACAAAGTAGCTCTGTGATCACTGGAGTCAATCAGAAGCTCAGTGTTGCTGTATTCTGATGGGAGATTAGGAATTCAGTGTTGGCTGCAGCCAGGTTAGCTTTAGGAAATAAACAAAGTTATTAAGGTGACTTGTAAATCCATCATGGCTGTTGTGCTTATGAATCCACTGGGCATTGACAATGAAAGGGAAAGGGGCTGCTTGGTGTCTACTCATACGACAGACGATATACACAATTGATTGTTGAACTCTTGCCCTTCTGATTTGACGATTTTGTGAGTATTCCCAAGGAGCACAAATACCTTCACAGTTTTGCTTATCCCCAGAGATCAGCACACAGCCTCTTCTTTAGATAGTTAGCCACCAATTTTCCAACTATTTTCTTTTCAGGTTCCTGACTATCCCAATGAACCACCAGCTACAGATGACAAGTTTGAATGTTTAGACATTTCTCTCTATCAAAGTGAGCAAAGAGATCTGTTGGGTGAATCTCTGCTCTCGGGAAATTTCCCTTGTATAACTGTCCTGAGAGAGGATGTAAGAATCCAGTTGTCCACTTCCTGGTTGGGCCTCCCCCATCTTGCAAAACTTCTGGAACAGTTTCTTTTTGATGCTAGTTGACTTAATGGATCGTCTTACGAGTGCATAAGTTCTGAGTGGTCGAGAGAAAACAGTGCTGTATGGTTGAGGACCATGGCCATTTCGTGCCACTTCTTGTATTGACTTGTGATTTCAGGGACCTTTCAGCTTGATCACATGCAGAACACTTTAATCTGATGATAGAATGTTGTAGCGGGTTGTGTTACTCATGAACCTTTTTGATTTCAGAGGTAAATGTTATATATGAGGCAAAGGCATGGAGAAGAAGAGACTCGGAAAATCATAATTATGACAGAGGATGCACATTTTTTGCCATGTCACAGAGTTAAAATCATGATAAACATGGTCTAAGTTATATGCTTATGTATATTCTTATGGATGATAAGAAATGGTAATCTTCTAAGTCCTATTTAATATGCAAGCCAGTCAACAGTGAAGGGACAATATTTTATTCAGGATGTGTTATGTTAATTATAAAAGAAATATTTAAATTATAATCACAAAAGATGTCTTAAATTTGGTTACAGAAAATCTGGAGGGTGAAAGGGAAGACAAATGGGAGAAGGATAATTAGTAACAAGCTACTGGTTTAAAAAAATGATAAGACATTTGGGGTAGGGAGATGACTCACCAATGAAGAGCATGTGCTGCTCTCATAAAGGATCAAGGTTTGGCTCCCAGGGCCCAGACATCTTCAGAAATTCATAACTACCCGTACCCGCTTCATGGCATATGACACCCCTAGTCTCTGTGGACATGTATACATACCTATTTATTGGCACGCATGCCTCCATGTGCATAAATAAAACTAAATCTTAAAAGGACTGTTTTTAAACTCTCTCGCTTTCTCTCTCTCTCTCTCTCTCTCTCTCTCTCTCTCTCTCTCTCTCTGTGTGTGTGAATAATACAAGTCCTGTCAGGTCCTGTCAGCAGGGCCACCTAGCCTTGTTTATGTAGAAACTTTCTGGACTGTTTAACCCCAGCTTGTGCAGAAACAACATTTACTTCTTGTTAATTGTCATCCTCTGACAAAGGTCTCCCTGTTTTCTACAACCCCACCTCTTTTATCTATAACCACTGTAGATTAAATGTATACAATGCAAGCCTTCTTTCTCCTAAGTCCATAAATACACTTCAGTTTTTGGTCCAACAGATGCTTCCTGATAACTATGCTATGCTAGTTGCTGCAAACTGCCCTGTGGACCCGGTCCTTTCTTGTTTGAATCTCATTGGGAATGGCTCAGTAAGCTTTTGATTTCCTGGGTCTGTCCTCTCCTCCACAGTTCTGATTCAGGATTCACTTCTTTCCATGTTCATAAAATAAAATTAAAAATTCAGTCTTTTTTTCTGGGGTTATTTTTCTAATTATGTAAAGCAAAGGCTGAATTACTATCGATCTGATATACTTGGCTTACCATGGAATTTTCTTGAATTTAATGTGCTTGAAGTGCAGTGGCAAACATATGGGTGTTTATAGCACATGCACGTATTTTCTCAGTCATGGAGTGATTTATAAGGCACTGATCTCAAGGAAAAAAATCAGTATAGGTGCTCTTGCACTTACTCTGAGGTTATTTAGCAACACTAATTAACTAATGTTTCTTGTGTATGATCATTGGCCTAGTACAAATAATACATTCTAAGGTAAATTTATTCTCCAGCCATTCTGCATAGTAGAGATATCACAAAGTATTTACTTTCTGTAACAAACAGTAACAGTTTAATAAAGAATCCCTAGATGAACACTTTATGAAATATCAGGTGAATTTTTTTCAGTTAAGTTGGTAATCAGTGTAGACAAGATGCTTCTCTATGAGCATCCAATTTTGCAAAGACTGACTAATAGTATCTGCTACCACTGTGACATTCCCACAGAAAAGAGATTGATTGATTGATTTTCTCCAGGAAATTCTTCTTTTATGAATAATAATGAAAATGTCATACCTTGAAGAAATATAGATCTTAGCAATATTATGTCATTTAATACGATTAACTTATTGAACATTGTAGCTCAGCCTAGACTACATTTAAGCATTTCTGCATGCTTGCATTGGCCTAGTTTTGAGCAACATCATCTAAAACAAAGATTGTTTGATAATAAAGCAATGAGTGGCTCAAATAGTTTATTGAATGCAGTTGGAAAAGGTAAAATGGGTGTATAGTCATGGTATGCACACACAGGCATTATATAAACATGATGAAATTAAAAAGAAACACAAAATATCTCATCAACCAAAAATCAAATGTATATACATGTAAATTATAGAATAACAACAGTAACACAGTATCAATAACACAAGATGTGGTTTCCCCTAGTCTCCAGGTTGCCAGGGAGATGCAGCCTGGTGTGCTCCTCAGCATCACAAGGGAGTATGGCACCATGCATCCCTAGCCCGGAGAACTAAGGTTGAAGCCTGATTCCTATCTAATGCATATTGATTTGCAACATCATAAAATCTAACAATCACAAATCCAGTTACCACAAGTCATGATTATCTGTTTTTTTTCTCAAATAGATAATAGTGTCACTTCCTCTAGTCACAATACATTTAATCAATAAAGGAATATTGAATAACAACAGCCTCAAACAAATTAAAGTCATAGAAAATATTTCCCTGGTAGTTTTTTACCATAAAGAAAAAAATCTAGAAATACAAAGCAGTGAAGAAATAAAAATTAAGATATGTTGCATCTGAAACAAAGACTATAAATGTAGACACATGAAGGCAAATTTGCATTTCTAAATTTTTTATCTAAAATAACTAAAAATTAACCCAATAATTTGCATAAAGACATAAAAATGAATCTGGACTACAAAGAGAAAAATGAATATACATAAAAGAACAGCAAAGACAATATAGAAAACACTACATTTATTCTTCATGTACTTTTAAATTGTCCAGATTAACAATTTAATTGAAATGGTTAAAAGACATTTTGTTAAGGTTTATGATCATAAAAGTAAAAGAAAAAAAATGAAATATATTTCAGACATGCTACAGTACTTCAGAGATAGTTGGGATTGTACTCTATAAGGCTTTCACCTGTTCTGAAAAGAGTTAATGTTTGTAAAGAAGGAAGGGAGGAAGGAAAGTAATAAAGGAAGAAGGAATGAGGGAGACAGCGAGGGAGGGAGGAAGGGATAAAAGGAATTAAGGAAGAAAAAGAATGAAGACCTTTAAAACAAAACCCAAAATAACACTTGATTGATTTTTGTTTTTTTGTTTGTTTTTTGAGACAGTGTTTCTATGTAGCTTTGGAGCCTGTCTTGGAACTAGCTCTTATAGACGAGGCTGGTCTCGAACTCATAGATATCTGCCTGCCTCTGCATCCCAAGTGCTGGTATTAAAGGCAGGCACCACCACCACCTGGCTTGATCATTTTTTTTTTGAGAGCCATTAAATGAAGGACAAAAAGGGAAAAAAGAAATGAAAGGAACATATCAATTTGAGATTGAGCTGGGCCTAGTGATGCACTGGTGGGCTTGGTGGGAAAAGAAGGCAGGAATATCACAGATTTTGAAATTCTCTAGGCAATAAGTGACATCTTGCCTCAAGAATAAGGCAGAAACAAAAGTAACCAAATCAATCAAACAAACAAAAAAACAGACAGACAGACAAAGAATCTCCAAACCCAGAATATTAAGTTCATATTCAAACACAACCACATCAGCCATGAAAGAAAAATGGACTAAACTAAATAGAGAAACAGGATCCAGTTAAACGCTGCTCACTAGAGTCACCATTGAAGTGCAAACCAAGTCAGGTTGGAAATGTAAGCATGGAAACAGATGTGCTATTAAAAACAGCCAAAGAATGTGGTGGTAGCTCCATCAGTACCAGGAAGGGTAAGTTTCAACATGAGGAGCATTATAAAAAAATAAAGATATACAGTCAGAAAAGCTTTGGAACTAAACAACAGATATTCGAACACACAGGTTACTGACAGAATTGCAGGAAATTCTAGAAAGTGCCGGGATACACATGGAGATGTTAAGAACTCTGCGCAGGCAGATAAATATGAGTGACATGTAGAAATTGTGAGAAAAATATTATCACAAATTGAAATAAAAGGCAATGATAAAATGTTTCAGGAAATAGAAATAAGGTTTAAGTAGACTCTAGAAATCATATATACTTGGCCCATATTTACTGTGTCAACCAAAGCAGATCATACAGGGTGTCATAAAGCACATTCCAATACATTTAAAGGAGAGAATGCATTTAGTAAGTCTTCTGATCATGGCACTGATTTAAAATTCAATAACAGTAAGGTCATTTTATCAGACGATGAAACCTTAGGAAAATATAGGCTGCACATTACTAGAACAGTCAGAGCATCCTAAACAGGAGTTCTTAGGGGTGAGTGATAATGAAATCATCTCATAGCAAAACTTGATGCTTGCCAAGCAATTTCATTTCTGTGAGTGGCTGTGGGTTTTTGCTGTTGTTTTTCTTTGTTTTTAGATTTAGCAGAGGGAAAACCAAGCACAGCTTGGATACACAGTATGAGAGAGGAAATAAGGAGTCAAGCCAATAGATCAGAAAGCAATGAAGAACATAAGCAAGGATGTTTAATGTAACAAACTTAGTAAACTATTACGAAGTCTGAGAACGTGAGCCATCAATACTAATCATCAGAGAAGAATATCATTGTAGAATCTACTAATACTAAAACTATAACAGGAAATCTCTGTGGAAATGCTATGCACACATAATCAACAACTCAAACTTTTTACAAAAATCGTCTTAGCCTGAATAAACAGAAAGCTGAATATCATTAACCTTGGGGAGGAAAATGAGTGTACTAATTTAGAAAGTTTCTGCATTAAGAACTCAGATGCCTTCACTGATAAATCCTAACACATATTTAAGGAATGATTATTACCATCAAGAACAATTTAAGAAAATAAAAGTTTTATGAAACTTACCAACCCTGATACTTAAAAAGTCAACACTTTGTATGAAAAACAAATTGTAAAGCAGCACCCCTTGAGAATTCTTAACTATTAGTTGACAAGCTGTCAAATCAAACCCAGTGACATAAAAATAGAGCATGCTATAACCAAGTGAATTCAAACTGGGAACAAAAATTAGCTAACCAAAAATAGACAACCAAAGCTGAAACAGGAAAGACAGACTGTAAAGAAAAAGTTGAGGGGGCTGGAGAGATGGCTCAGAGATTAAGAGCACTGATTGTTCTTCCCGAGGTACTGAGTTCAATTCCCAACAACCACATGGTGGCTCACAACCATCTGTAATGAAATCTGGTGCTCTCTTCTGGCCTGTAGGAATACATGCAGACAGAACACTGTAAATAAAAGGAAGGAAGGAAGGAAGAAAGAAAGAAGGAAAGAAAGAAAAAGAAAAAAAAGTTGATCACATTGAGAGCCTATTCATCATAAAACCCAGAAAGTGTTGCAGTCTAGGAAGAGACTTTCTTAAAATAAAAGAAGGTTGATAGAATTAAAATGTCTTAGTGCTGGTAAAAAATAAATTCCACCCACCATGGCTGAGAGCAAAGCTGAGATTCTCTTACTAGGCTCCTGGAAGTCAGAGGTATGACAATAACAAAAGAAAATAATAAACAGCATGCAAGAAGAAGATATGGAGACATAAAGCTCCATTTGCTGCTGTTGTTTGGTTTTGTATCTTAATAATCTATAACACCCAAAAGAATGGACATAGAGGCCTTAAGGACTGATGCTTCTGTGATAGCTATGATCTGAAGTTGTCCTCCAGAGTTCATACACTGGGAATTCAATCCCGAGTGCACTGGTGTTGGAAGGTGTGTCTCTTTAGGTCATTAGATTAGGGTCAGCTCTAGCGAAAGTGCTAACGTTATTATAATAGGGCCTAGGGAGAGTTCGTTTATTCCTAAGTGAAGACTCAAGTCTTTCTCCTCTTGAGAGGACACAGGCACAGAATTCTATCTAGGAAGGGGGTAGATCACCACTGAGCAGGCAGCAAACCTGCTGCTCTTTAACCTTGGTCTTTCCGGTCTCTGAAGTCACGAGAAAATATTTTTGTTTTTACTAATACACAGACGCTCTCTTGTTGTAAAGCAAAATAGATTGAGACAACTGTCAATGTAATATTGGAAAATGAGGCTTGAAACATCAGCATTCTTTATACCAGAAAAAAAAAACAACAAATGCTCTCAAAGCATGTGTACAAGGGGCCAAATTTAAAGAGACATGCTATAAGAAATTGAAAATTGTTTGCATAAATGGATTTATGGACAATAGTCACAGCCTAATGTATTCAATGCCTGTTAACGTGGATGCTCTGTACAAAGCGGCTCAGTGATAGACACTATTCTCATTTAAAATACCAGTGTTTTAAAAAGAAACTCTAAAACTCACATGATAATTGGATTGGCATATAATACCAGGACAACCCTGAAGGTAAGAACAACTTCGGAGAATGTGACCTGGTTTTAAGATCTGAATACAAAGTTGTGCTAATTTATACTAGTTATATTTTTATTAAGTTGCATGGCTATATAACTAGAATTGAATACTGAGTCCAGAAATAAAGATATATCATATTATAATATATTATCATATACATATCATAATATATATGTGTGTCCAATTCATTTTCAGCAGAGTTGTCAAGCCAGCTCAGCAATAAAATCAATTTTTTCCACCATATTGTGCTGGTACTTGGATATTTATTTATAAGAATCCAACTGCAATCTTGACTTCACCCCATGGACACAAATCAATTTGATTCAGAATCCAAATGCAAAGTGTAAGTCCTTGATGAACAATAACCAAACACAAAACACCCTGTAAGTGGGACTTTTCAGAAATTAAATATTTCTTCTGATCAAGGACACATTATAAATAAAGAGGGCAGCAAGAATAACACTCACCATCACACACATTTTATAATATATTCCTGGCCAGATGGTGCTGGCATACGTCTTTAATCCCAGCCATTCAGAGGCAGGCAGGCAGGCAGATCTCTGTGAGTTCAAGACCAGCCTGGTCTACAGAGTCAGTTCCAGGACAGCCTGATCAACACAGAGAAACCATGTCTCAAAAAAAATTAAACCAAACCAAAACAGAAAACCAAAACCATGTTCCTGCATATTATGATGGACACAGGATATCTTGCAGGCAAACAGTAGTAAGGGAACACAAGAAGCAACAGACATTTCAAACAAAACATTTCAACAGACACCTAGCGCAGAGCAACTAGTAAGTGCTTCAGACATTGCTCAGCGGTAGAAGTCATCAAGACCAGGCAAGTGTTCAACTACATTTACAAAAACTGATAGCAGGTGGTTCTCAGACTCTAGCTGGCTATCTCTCTACTGCACTCTTACTTTATTTTAACCAATGGGTCCCAATTAGTCAGAGAGCTTCCTTCGTTTCATTCGCTGCTGCTGTGGTGGGATACTCTGACAAGAGCAACTTCAGGGTAAAGGAGTTTGTTATAACACACAATTCTACTGTGCCATGCGTTCAGGGGAGCCATGATGGTTGGAGCCTAACAGAACAGGCCACACGACCTTCACAGTCAAGAGCTCAGAGCAATGATTTAATGCATGGATAGCTGCATTTAGCATCTTTTCTTTTTCTTATTTTTCTCTTACATGGTTCATGATCCCTTCTCCTGGGGAATGTTGCCACTCACAGTGGACTGGTCTTCCTTCTCTGACTAATATACTCAAGACAAGCCTATAATATAATCAAGACCAACCTGACCTATACAACTGACCAACCTGATCTACACAATCTCCTATTGAGACTTTCCTCCCAGACTATTTTAGATTGGTCAAATGGGAAAACAAAATAACATCATAAGAGGGGTGCAGAAATATTTCCGCTATTATAGCTCCTGATACTGTAGCATTCTTTCATGCACACAGTTTCAGTACTTATTAATGCTCTGGTGAACTTAAGCTCTAAACACTTGGGTAGTGTCGCTTCTTATCTTTCCAATGCTAAGCCATAGACTTTGAGGTTAAATTTGATATTATATCTATCAAGCAGTAAAGTACTGGCAATTCAAAGTAAATTATATCTGAGATCTAGTTCTCAGTTTCTTTATGTGTAGCTTTTCCTTGTCTTTATATTTCAAAACTTCTTATCAGCTCCATATCATGGGACTTTTAGTTTGAAAAGCTCTTTTAACGGGACTGGGTTATCTATCTGTCCTTATAAGATTTTATGTTTGTGCACTTGTGGTACCTTTTAGTCTTTTCTGCCTTTTCTCTAAGCTCTGCTTACTTTATTTCCCTCCTCTTCTGTGCCTACCTTGGGTTGCTTTTTAAAGCTTTCCTGTGTTCCATGGTGAGTTTATTCTTACCTGTTAACTTTTTGTTTCCTTACGTCTTCTGGGATATCATTTCTCCTGTGTCCTCCTCCCCTTTAGCTTAGGAACAATTCCTTCCTTTCTGATGAGAAGCCTCGTACTGGTAGAGGAGCTCGTGTGAATGTGAATGCCACCCAGAGCTCTGGAGATGCATCTGCAGGTCTCAAGTGCTTCATTTCTGTGACCAGAGAATCCACCTCTAACCCACAAGAACAACATTGCCCTGAGTATCTATGCACGTGTTAAAGAATACCAGCGCTGTTCTGAGCCTGCCAGCTCTGAGCCAGCCGCATTGGTTGGCTAGGACACCCCTACCGAGCTTGCTATCATGAAAAGCCACGTGGCTTCTCTGAAGGGTGACAACTATTTCAGACACAGAGGCTTTTTGTACATTTAAAGTTTTGAATTTCCTTTGCTTACTTGCTTTTTGTGACAATTTCTAGGTTGCATGAATAGGAGCCCCTTTCTAAGATCACCTCGGGAGGCACCTTTGAGAAGAAGAGGCATTTACTGGGATTTCATATTCCGTTTTGTATTACCATATGCAACTGGTTCATAAGTTACACATCAGTTTCTATCTTCCATTTGTTTAAAATATATTCATTTTAGAAACGTTTTTATATATTTGAGATAATAATACAGCATTTCTTCTTTTCCTCTCTACAAAGCCCCCATATTCCTCTACCTTGCTCTCTTTCAAAATTCACGGCCTCTATTTTTTTGCTGTTACAAACATAATCATTTTTTAAAGCAGAACTCTATCAAGTCTCTGAATGGTAAAGTCAATATAGCCAGTGAACTCCCCTGTTTGCTCAACCTTACTGTTACATTTTTTCCCAGTATTTTGGTGCTGCTCTGTTTTAAATTAGACACTAGTTTTATTACTTCATAGTCCAATTTAGTATTTTTTTAATATCTCATAATTTATACCTTGCCATCACTTCCTTCTTACTAAAGTGTATCTTTCAAATATTCTTTGTATGAGTCATTTGAGTTAGTTCTGTAAGTTAAAAAAAAGTGTATTAGAAGTTTGTGTCTGTGTTTGTGTGTGCAGGTAGGTACACATACATGTGTGTATGTGTAAGCCAGAGGACAGAATGCTAATCGCTGTCTTTAAAAATGGTCTCTCATGGGCATGGAGACCATCGACTAGTCTTGGCTGGCTGGTCATTGACACCTAGGAATCCTCTTGTTCTAACATCTTAAATGCTGGGATTACAGATGAGTGTCTCTAGGCCTGGCATGTTTACATGGGGATCAAAATCAGGTTCCCATGCCAACCACTCCAACTCTTAATCATTTACTTGATAGTGCTTGACATGACCTCGACTTTTTTTCTTCTTTTCTCTGTTTCATATTTCTTGATTTCTGTATACAATGATGATAATTTCTCTAGATACCGGTTGTCAGTTGTTGTCTTTTTTTTGAAGTGCCATTGAATAGACCAGTTAAGCAATCTACTAACTGTACAATATTTCAATGATAAACATTCTCAGTATTACATTCTCTTTTTGGTCTGCTTGAAACTTCATTGTTCTTTACTCATGTTTCACAGGTCCTATTATTTAAACTACTTAACACTCCCATTTAATATGGGACTATTCCCATACATTAGGCTCTTATTCCAGCAATGGTGTTAATTCCTTCTGCTGCCGCCATTCACAGCGTGTTTTCTCCTGTTTTGAGATTTATGACAGAGGGTTCTTTTGTCCTGTGTAAAGTGAAATATATTTAATATATTTCTCAGCTACAGAAAGACAATTTGACTATATCCTTTATATAAACAGACACCTTAAAAGCTCAAATTTTATTATTTTTCATGCCCAATAGAATGGCATGTGTTCTGTGTCTCTTGTACTTCAAGAGACTACATAAAAGCTCCGTTCTTTGTTGCTTCTGACTGTGTATGTCTTCCTAAAACATTAAAACAACAATTTCAAAGCTATAAGTTAACATGACATCACAACAATTCTGTCATCCCACCTTAGCATTTTAACTCTTTTCTGTATATTGTTATTTTATTTTTCAAGTGGGGTGTATAGTTATAATTAGTTAGTAGGTCCATTTGTCTTTTTTGTGTCTCAACACTTTCTTCTTGATCTTCACTTTTCACCTGAAGCCTAAGTTCATAAATTCTTTTAGAAGTTCTAGGCCCCTAATATTGATGATTTATCTCTCCTCTGAACAAGTTTTAAAATATGTTACTGCTGGGGCTCAGACTTCACCTCTGAGTCTTGTGTGGTGCATCCACCAGCCTTCCTGAAGGCAGTGCCATGCGACATCATGTTGGTATTTTTATTCCTTGCCCACTGGAACCACACTACCTCTGCTTAGTTTGCTATTAGTTTAGAATGGAAATTACTAGGCTCCCTCTTGTATTTAACTAAGCATGCCCCTCTCCCTAATTGCAGGTGCCCCACTTTACTGTCTACAAGTACCTGGGTTTCCCAGTCCCAGCCTCCTCTGACCATTTTCATCCTATGCCCAGATCATAGCAGTAGCTGTTATTTGTCCACAGAGTCTAATCAATCTTGTTCTGGTTGTAGAGACTTTGAAATGATGGGTCAGTCCTTAAGAAATTCTATTTTGGAGACCTTAGCAGCTCCCTGAGACACAGGCATCTTCTATATTTATTGGACCAAAAGGTAAGTGAGTAACCTCCCAGCTGGAAATCCCAGCCTTTAGGCCCTACACCCTGGACATACCCTGTGTCCCTCCCCCTCCAATAGCAGCCACACCAGCAGATCAGCACATAAACCTACTTTGAGCAAACTGCTCCACCCTACCTTCATTGAATTCTGTAATCCACAAGTCCCACTCCACCCCCAAGCCCACCCATTCCCTAGGACCTCAGTGACTCCCTGAGAGACAGATTGCATTGATAGGACCAAGAGGCACAGGCACTGCCTGCACTGATGGGAGGAAGAGATGGGTAGATGCCAGTGCAAGAACACATTCAACATCCTAAAGAGAAATATGGCACCATCAGAACCTTGTGGTTCTACAACAGCAAGACATGAACATTCCAACACAGAAGAAACAGAAAAAAAGACCCTAAAAATAATCTTATGAAGATAATGGAGACCTTTAAAGAGGACATGAAAATTTTTTTAAAGAAATAAAAAGAGACAAATAAAAAGTTGGAATAAATGAATAAATCTCTTAAAGAAAGGCAAGAGAACTAAGAAAAATCAATCAACCAGGTGAAGAAAATAGTTCGTGACTTGAAAATTGAAATAGAGACAATAAAGAAAACAAAAACTGAGGGAATTCTGGAAAATCTGGGTAAATGTACCAGAACTACAGAAGCAAGCATGACCAACAGAATGTAAGAGATGAATGAGAGAATCACGGGAGTTGAAGCTAGAATAGAGGAAATAGATTCATTGGTCAAAAAAAAAAAAAAAAACAACCAGTAAAGCCAACAAAATCATAATGCAAAACATCCAGAAAATCTGGGACACCAAGAAAAGACCAAATCTAATAATAGTAGGGACAGAAGAAGGAGAAAAAGTCCACCTCAAAGGCACAGAATGTATTCAACAAAATCATAGAAAAAAGCTTTCCAAATCTAAAGAAGGAAATACCTATGGAACTACAAGAAGCTTACAGAACACCAGATAGACTGGACCAGAAAAATGACCCCTGGACACATAATAATGAAAACACTAAACATACAGAATAAAGAAAGAATATTAAGAACTGCAAAGGAAAAGGTCAACTGATATATAAAAACATACCCATCAGAATAACACCTGACTTCTCAAAGTCAGACTCTGAAAGCCAGAAGGTTCTGGACAGACTTTAAGCAGACACTAAGGGACCATGGATGCCATCCCAGACTACTAAACCCAGCAAAACTTTCAATCACCATAGAAGGAGAAAACAGGGTATTCCATGAAAATACCAGAGTTAAACAATACCTATCCACAAATCCAGACTTACATAAAGCACTAGAAGGAAAACTTCAAACCAAGAAAGTTAACTGAACCCACAAAACACAGGCAATAGATAATCCCACACCAGCAAATCCTAAAGAAGAGAAACACACATACACACTAACTCAAAAAAAAGTAACTGTAATTGACAATCACTGGTCATTAATATCCCTTAATATCAATGGATTCAATTTGTCCATAAAAAGACACAGGCTAACAGAAACAGAATCCATTCTTCTGCTGCATCCGAGAAACAAGCTTCAACTTCCAAAGACAGACATTACTTTATAGTAAAGGTTTCTTCAAATTGTTCCACACGAAAGAAACGGAAGGAACATTGCCAAACTCCATTGATGAGGCCACAGTTACCCTGATACTGAAACTGTACAAAGATACAACCAAGAAAGAGAACTGTAGACCAGTCTCCCTCATGAGCACTGATGCAAAAATACTCAATGAAATATCGACAAACCAAATCCAAGAAGACATCAAAAACATCATCCACCATGACAAGGATGCTTCATCCCAGAGATGCAGAGTTGGTTCACAATCTGCCAATATAATCCACCATATAAACAAGCCTAAAGAAAAAAAAAACACATGATCATCTCATTAGATGCTGAAAAAGCCTTTGACAGAATCCAACACCCCTTCATGGAAAAGGTCTTGGAGATATTATGGACACAAGGAACATACCTAAACATAATAAAGACTATTAACAGCCAATTGACAGCCAACATCAAACTAAATAGAGAGAAACTCAAAGCAATTCCACTAAAATAAGTAAGAAAATAAGGTTGTCTACTTTCTCCATTCATATCTAATACAGTATACTTGAAGTTATAGCTTGAGAAATAAGAAAACTGAGGAAGAAGTGTATAGAAATGGAAAGGAAGTAGTAAAAGTAACTTTATTTGCAGATGGTAGAATAGTATACATAAGTGGCCTAAAAAATTCTACCAGGGAACTCCTAGTGGAAAGATACAAGATTAACTAAAACAAATCAGTAGTCCTTCTATCTACAAATGATACCAGGCTGAGAAAGAAGTCAAAGAAATATCAGCATTTACAATAGCCACAAATAAAATATCTTGGGGGTAACTCTAACCAAACAAGTGGAAGACCTGCGTGAAAAGAACTTTAAGTCTTTGAAGAAAGAAATTGAAAAAGATATCAAAAATGGAAAGATTTCCCATGCTCTTCAACATAATAAAAATAACAATCTTATCAAAAGCAATCTACAGATTCAGTGTAATATCCATCAAAATCCCAACACAATTTTTCACAGACCTTTAAAGAACAATACTCAACTTCATATGGAGAAACAGCACCAAACAGAATAGTTGAAAAAACAGAATAGTTGAAACAATCCTGTACAATAAAGGAACTTCTAGAGATATCACCATCTCTAACTTCAATCTCTATTATGGAGCTATAGTAATAAAAACAGCTTGGTATTGGCATTAAAACAGAGACGTGGATTAATGGAATCAAATTGAAAACCCTGACATTAATTCACAGACCTATGAACCACCTGATTTTTGACAAAAAAGAGCCAAAATTGTATAATAGATAAAAAGAAAACATCTTTAACAAATGGTGCTGGAATCACTGAATACAAACATGTAGAAGAATCCCAATAGATCCATACCTACTGACATGCACAAAACTCAAGTCCAAGTAGATCAAAGACCTTAACACACATCCAGTTACACTGAACCTGACAGAAGAGAAAGTGAGAAGTATCCTTGAATGGATTGGCACAGGAGACTACTTCCAGAATATAACACCAGTAACACAGGCACTGAGAACAACAATCAATAAATAGGACCTCCTGAAACTAAAAAACTTCTGTAAGGCAAAGGACATTGTAAATAAGATAAAGTGACAGCATGCATTGCCCTGAGAAGGGGAATTAGATGCTATCCTCTGGGTAAACATGGAGTGAGTGGGGGATGGTAAAGGGGAGGAGATAGTGGAGGAGAACATGAAGGAATGGGATGGTTGAGTTGGTGGAGAAATGGAGTGGGAGAGTAATGAAAGAGATAACTTTATAAGGGAAGCCATTATAGGGTTAAGGAGAAGACTGGTGCTAGGGAAATTTGTAACATGAGGGTCGGGTTTGTTGGGGTTTCTGTCCCACCTGCTCCCCCAGCCGTTTAGTCCCAGAGAAAATCACAAAGAGTCTACATTAGGTTATGAACTGATTGATCCATTAGCTCAGGCTTCTTATTAGCTCTTGTTACTTACATTAACCCATTCACCTTATCTATGTTAGCCATGTGGCTCAGTACATTTTTCATCAGAGCAGGTCACATCCTGCTTCTTTGGTGATCTGGGCAGGAGTGCAAAAAGGGAGCTTCCTGCTTCTCAGAATTCTCCTGTCCTCTCTGCCCCATCTCTACTTCCTGTCTGATTAACCTACCTACAATTTCAGCCTAGCCAATCAGCATTTATTTAAAACATGATTGACAGAATACAGACAATTCTCCTGCACTAGAAATTCTCAGGAAACCACAAGGATGACACCAGCTAAGACTCCTAGCAATTGTGGAGAGGGTGTCTGAACTGTCCATCCCCTGTGACTTCCCTAGTTGTCATCATAGAGTCTTCATCCAGTAACTGACCAAATGCAGAGACCCACAGCCAAGTACCAGGATGAGCTCCGGGAGTCCAGTTGAAGATAAGGATGAGGGATTATATGAGCAAGGGAGGTCAAGATCATGATGGGGAAATCTACAGAGACAGCTGAAACAAGCCAAGCTCATGGAAACTCATAAACTTTAGAGCAACAACAGCTGGGGAGCCTGCATGGGACAGAACTAGGCTCTCTCTGTGTGGAAAACAGTTGTGTAGCCTGGACTGTTCAAGGGGCCTCTGACAGTGGGGCCAGGATCTATCCCTGGTGCATGCTAGCTATTTGGAGCCCATTCCTGATGGGATGCCATGCTCAGCCTTGATGCAGGGAAATAGGTTTGGTGCTGCCTCAGCTTAATGTGCCAGGCTTTGTTGACTCCCATGTGAGGACTTACTTTTTGGGAGGAGAGGAGGAGGCTTGAACTTGGGGGAAGTGAGAAGGACAGGAGTAGAACTGTAATTGGAATGTAATATGAAATTTTGAAAAAAAAATTAAAATTCTATTTTAAGTGATACTAATAAAGCTAAAAAGAATCTGAGGAATTCATAATTTTTTATTTATCCACTCATTATTCTCAGTGTAAAGAGAAAGTACTGGAGCAGAAATAAGTCAAAACGGAAGATGAGCAAGGTGGCAAAACAGTTACGGTTGCTGCATGGAGGAAAGTAAGAAGACAGAAGGAGAGCAGAGGGCTCTTTGGGAAAGCCCTGTCCATTTCTACCCAGGTTTCTTCCAGCTAGGCCACCTGAGCTTAACTCAGCAATAGGCATGGAGTCACTAGATGGAAGACAGTGAACAGGGAATGTGTCACTCACCCTGCAAAGGCTCAGGTGTAATAAATTATGTACAACAGGACTGTACATCTTATTAGACCTCGGGCACAAGCTAACGGGGTTTGGATGAGGTCCAGTGCAATGCTCCAGCCCCGAAGACCCCCTGGCTGCACTGTTTATAGGAGCAGCGAGCTGTCGGAAATGGCTGAGCTTAGCACTCAGCCTCCAGAAACCCCACAGATTTGTAATAAGAGATTCAGGTATCTTCAGAAATAGTGTATGGGAAGTGCAGGTCTCTGCCATCTTACACCCCATAGCTTAGCCCATCTCATGAGTGGCTGCTACTTTCTTTCACTACTTATTCTCTCCATCCTCCTGCCTCTGTGCATAAGTCTTCATTCTTCTCCAGCAGGGAGTGTACACCACTATTCCATTGGCATTCCAATATTAATCTATTCTGTATTAAGCCACCGCCCTATGGGTTTGTGGGAAGCAAAAACTTGAAGGATACAAAATTATCGTCTGTTTGTTTGTAGATCATCAATCATTAGCAGAAAAAGCGAGACAGACTTGAAGATGTTAACACTCCTGCACTAGTCAGCTTTGCATTCACCTTGGCAGAATGCCTGAGGTACTTAGCATTAAAAGAGAAAAGATTTCTTTGGCCCTGTTTTGGAGGGTTTAGTCTAAGAAGAGTTGTCATTTTTGTTTTGGGCTTGTGGCAAGTCAGCATTCGTAGGGTGGGGGAAAATGGTGAAGGAGTAACAAAACCTCTCTCATCACAAGCTGGAGAAAAGAGAGGAGGGAATGGGCTAGGGGAAACAGTCTCTTCCTAGGGCACACCCTTAATGAGTTAAGTCTCCTGAAGACCTATCCAGTGTTTTATCCCCTCTCAGTAGCCTCAGCCTGGGGCCCATGCTTATGAAAGCATGGGATGTGAGAGAGAAATTACGAATTACCAAAGAAGGCGGGGGGGGGGGGCAACAAACAAAGTATTGTTACTCCTAGTGATAATAACAAAGAGTAAACAGACGTCCTTTTGAAATATTATCACCAAACTTTTATCTAGGTGTTTTATGATGAATGGATCACAAAGATGACAGAACGGAGAACCTGACTGAAGCGTCGCAGTTTCTAGGAGAAGCCAGCCTTAGCACAGTAGCATTCAAATGTAGAGCACTCAGGAGGACCCATGAGTTGTGGTACTTTATGAATCATTCATCTATTCATGTCCCATTCAATTTTCCTCTCCAAACTGACACGTTTGATCAGCTAGATCTGCAGGCAGCAAACGGGTTTCATGCTTGAGTGGCTTCTTTCTTTGCTTATATTTGTCTCCAAAGGCTCTATTAATAGAAACGAAGCAAGCAGACAACAAAGTCCTGGGAAGGAATAAACAAATGTCAACATTTGGAAGGGGAACCACTTGGCTGTGACTGTGGGGCTTAATTTGAAAACTTTGGTGAAGATGAGACGGTCAGAGCTGAGAGCGCAAATCTAGCCCTAGAAAATTGGTGTTTGCATCAGACACACTTGCCATCTGTAAAAGAGCTTGCTGACCTACTCGCATCCACAGTGCTTGCTTTCACGCAGATTCCTACCTTGGTTTAGGAAACACATGGTCTATAACACCTCTCCTAATTGCTGCCTAGGATTCTCTAAGAAAGAAGCCCATTACCAAAGACCATACAGCCCTTGTTGCCATGACAAGGAGTTCTTGCCTGCAGTACAGCAGATGCACCTAAGATGATAGAAGATTTAGTCTAAATAGAAGTGACTCATTTGAAAGGACTCCATGTTTGCGTCAGAGTTTCTCTGATCAGCTCTTAAATGCAATCCCTGATCGAGTTGAAAGCCTTCCTTATGGCTAGTAGTTTCTGCTCACTAAACTCCAAAATGTTAGCGGTAATTTGTTTTGTTTCTTGAATGCAAGTATTTTTCTCATAAAGACACACAAAAAGTCACTATGTTAGAACCATCTCGCAGTGTTCAGGTGAGAAAACAACCTCTCTCCAGAAGCAGATTATTGTAGGATAGTTAAAAGTACATTGGGGTTGGGGAAAAAATGGGATTAGAACCCAGATTCTTCATTTACTCTGAGTAAATTACTAAACTCTCCATTGCCTTAAAGTAGGTTTCCAAGGACAAGTGGTGTGATGAATGAAAAGTGCCCGGTGTGGAGCCCGCTCTGTGGTGGAGGATGGTGAGAGGGTTGACACAGGCTGTGTGCTGCCCCTTGCTTCCTGTCAGTGTGAGACGCAGTGAGTAAACGAGAAGCATTTCCTCTAGTAATCACACATTCCATCCTGAACGGCTAGATTCATCCATCAGCCAAAATGCATACTGTAGCCAGCCCCGTGATTAAAATTTGGATCGCAAACCTCCTTGAATATATAATTAAAGCCATCGATATTCTCTCTCCCAAAGAAAAATACGCATATTTCAACAACATTGCCCAAGTACTCGACGACTCCTAGCAATTTCATTCACCAAGGCCAAAAATAGAAACTGCTCAAATGTTATACATGAAAAAAACAAAACATGATATACACTGGGAAGAAAACTCTCACCTAAAGAGCAAAGAGAACTCAGATACACACTATAATATATGAACCCTGAAGACGTATGCTAAGTAATAAATTTTTCTGGAAAACAAACAGTGCATGATCCTAATTTCATGAAACACTGAGGAAAGCACTGCTATGTGTAAAAACAATAGTAGAATAATGGTTACCAGGGGAGGATGGGCAAATCCTCCGAGTTCAGTTTGAGATGATAAAAGCATTCCAGAAATGGAGGCTAACGACAGAAACACAGCAATGTGAATACAGCTCATACCTGCACTGTATACTACAATGATTAATGGCGAATTTAATAACATATCTACAACTTAAAAAAAGTACAGAAAAATTCCTCTCTCTCTCTCTCTCTCTCTCTCTCTCTCTCTCTCTCTCTCTCTCTCTCGATTTCTTTGTCTTCCATTGCTTTTCCCACATGTATATATGTGCACCTAGTGCCGAAGAGGTCAGAAACGGGAATCTAATCCCCTGGAACTGGAGTCACAGATTGTTGTGAGCTGCCATGTGAGTGCTAGAAACTGAACATGGGTCTTCTGCAAGAGCAACCAGTGCTTTTAACCACAGAGCCACATCTCCAGTCCTAGAAGTCTAGTTTAACAAGTGTGGTAGAAAGCTACAATGTTTTAAGAAGCTCTGTCAAGGTAGTAGTCACACAGTTAAAACTTATTCAACTGTAAGGAAACAACTCAGTATCAAATTCGAGTCTATGTACAACCATCACCGTAATAGTTTCCCAATATTTTTCTCACCAAAACTTTTGCCTTATGTTCATTTGTGGTGCCTTTGTGTTTTCAAATCTGACTCAGACAAATGGCTGAAGAATTTCTGTCTTTTTAGTTTTTCCTTTGCCTTTTATAAAAAATTACACAAAAACAAAATCCCGTGATACGTACTACTTTCTGTCTGGTTTCTACCACACCGGAGTTTATGATCAGTTTTTGTTGCTGTTGTTAGATTCATCCAAATTGTTGTGGGTGTCAGGGTTTATTTCCTTTTGTGGATAAGTAATATCTCCTTGTATGGCTATGCCATCGAGTTACCGGTGAGTTCATTGCCAGTTGGCTGCGTCTGGTCTGTGGCTACTGTGGGAAATGTTTCTGTGGACCTTCATTAACAGCTGCTCGTGTGGACATATGATGTCACCTCTTACATAAGTGCCTGCAATGTGACTGTTGGCTTCTATGGCAGTGTACACTTAATTGTTCAGGAAACGGTGACTGCTTCCCAAATCATAGGAACGTTTCATATGCTACCAGCAGGTAGGCTGGCTCCAGCTCCTCAGGCGATTTTATTTTTATTTTGAAGCTCTGTAGAGATCCGAGGAGCAGCTGGATTTGAAGGCAGAAGGGGCAGATGGAAGCTGTTGATTAGAGTGGTTGTTAACCAAAATTCTTGGGGGAGAGGATAGAAATTCATTATCCTCTCACTGTCCCGTTTCTTCTAAACTGTGAGAAAATCTATGTGTGTAATTTTCTCAGCCTTTTCCCATCTTTCCCTTGGACTTTGTCTAAGACCCTACTTCTGAAGTTACCATACACTTTGATGACAGAACACGGAGAATTTAAACCAGTGATAATCTGAAAGCTTCCTCCCTGATTTCTATTGCCAGCAACACAATATCACAAAGGGATCAATTACAAAGACAAGAGGATTGCAGTGGCTCACAGTTCACTTGCAGGATCACGGGACTGTGTCTGCTGGTGACTTTCTGATTGACAGAAATGTATGTAGCACAGGACATTTCTCAGTGAGAGATGCGGAGCACAGGGAGACCCAGTCAGCCTGGCTTCACAGCAAACCCACTGTGATAGTAACTCATTAATCTTTAGTCACATATGGGTGAATCCAGCAAGACAAAGTCTCAGGATCTAGCTACCTCATGAAGGTTCCACCTTGGTCTACTTCTTAGTAAATCATACTGGGAATTGAATTGCAGCATGAGTTTCAGAGGACAAAGGCTATTCAGACTCTCACCTCCTCTCATTTCAAACCCTTGGAGAGTACACATTTGAAGAAAAGTCAGCTGTTTTCTGAAATGATAAGGTAAAATCTGTCGTTAAAAATGAAGCAATGGAGGCCAAAGAGGTGAAATGATAGTATCATAAAAGACACATTTTCAGACTAGAACTGGAATTTTGAATTTTTTTTTCGGGCTAAATTTTACTGGGCCCACTGGTCTTGGCATCTGTGATGTAGACAGAATTACTATGTGATCTGCTATTTTCCAAAGTGCCACAAGAGCTTTTACATTTTACCTTGATGCTTGCATTGAATCAGCTTACACTTGGTCTCAAAGAGGAAAAGCCACACTTTCACTTAGGTGACACACTTTCATCCCCACAGAAACCATTTTCTTGCATATAGGAATGAGCATTGAAGGCTCCCGACATGAAGAACTCAAGGAAGGACCATGGCTACTGTAGCAAATGAGCCAGCTTTCGTAATCCACTGAGGATTAAGAAATAATTCTGGAATCTGTACCCGAGTTATATTACTTTGGTTAATGGCTTCTGGGAAAAGTCAGCAGAGACCCAGAGACAATGAGAAATGGATGACTGAAAACTCGATGTATCTTCCAAATTGGATATTGTATGTATGTTAAAAATGATGTGGGAAGTCCTTCTGTATATGTGTTGCTGTTATTGGTTAATGAATAAAGGAGCAGCATTGGCCTGTGAGAGGGCAGAACAGGGCTAGACAGGAAAACTAAACTGAATGTTGGGAGAAAGTAGGTGGAGTCAGGAGAAGCCATGTAGCCATGGGAGGAGACAGACACCAGAACTTTGCCCAGCAAGCCACAACCTTGTGGCTATTTAATTATACTAAAGACAGATTATTCTTCTACATTATTCTCTGTTGGGGCCCATTGACTTTAGTTCAGATCTCACCTATAACATGACATAGCTACCTACAGTAGCTAATATAAAACAGACTGTATGTTATCAATCACAAACATTTAAAATGTGAAAGATACTCTTTTAAGACCATCCCTCACATAGGGCATCATGTATTCATTACAAAAATGCAACAGCTAACACATTATATAAATTACATTACCATTCTGTAACAGAAATGTTAATATAATTATTCCTTTACACAGGAAGTACCCAAAGTTGGATACTGAGTTACCTATGAGAGGCTATCCCCAATGACCTAATGTATCCCTCTAAGCCCTAACTCCTAGAGTCTGAATTATCTGCATCACTTGTGATGAGCATAATGAGCTGGGGACTGAGCTCCTAAGTCATGTGACTTTAAGGGATAGTCCATATGCACACTATAGTACTTCTTTAAGACAGTTTGTCTTGTACATTTCACTCTTATTTTTATCATTTTGTCTACTTGTGCAATATTACTATTAGTAACATCAATAGTGTGATTTGATTTTAGATTCAGAGGCAATCAATGACTGAGTGAGTAGATTGTTTTGCTCCCAATTTTAGTTGCCATATTGTTCTATGCTCTCTTGTCCTTCACGCACGCTTTTATACACCCTTCCTTCCTGCCTATCTTCCTTCTCCCTTTTTTGAACTATCAAATTAGACTATATCAGAAGTTATGAATTTGATCACTGACTTTCATCATCCCTCATTCTCTGAAGGAAACATGTGGAAATATCTGTGGCTCTTCTGGTTGTCATTTGATGAGGCTGGAGACTACTATGCTGGCAGCTAGTAATGGATGAAGCCCAGGGAGGCCACCGAACATTTTACAAGAAGCACAGCTCACTCCAAAAAGAGTTCAGAAACATATAGTGAGATGCAGAATAATATAAGCTCTCACAACAGTTTGCTGTCTAGGGGAAAGGGCAGCTGAGTGATAAACCACAATAGCATGTACAGCTAAGCACCCTGATTAAAGTATGTATAAGTTATAAGGATGAGCCAAGGGAAGTGCATTCACTTGAAAGGATAAAGAAGATTGACAAAGGCTTACAGGACCTTAAAATCCAAAACTCAGACCCAAGTTTAACCTAACTTTGCTGGGGTGACAGAAGAAGGACTCTGAGAATGAAGAGAATGCAGGGGAAATGCAGTCTGTCTGGGAGAGTTCGGAATCATTAGCATTTCTAGAGAACTGATTGCTAGGACCTTAGATTCTGCACTAGGAATGAACCCTTCATTTATGGATAGTAAAGAACCACTGGAGTGATTAAAGCGGTAAGATGACAGCATCAGGAGGACTTAGGGAAAGGTTACAGTCTACAGCGGAGCCTCTGGGTGATAGCAAGAAGAAACAGAATGCACCACTGGAAAAGATGCTGTGGCAAGAGGCCAAGAAAACAGAGGGGATGTGAACCATGGCGGTAGGATTGGGGATACAGACAAAGAAAAAAAATGAAGAAAATTTTATAGACAGATTCAATGACCCTGATAAGTAACCCACAGGTAGTGGAAGAAGAAAATCAAGACAAATTTCTTGCTTTGGACCTGGGAACTTGTGCAGAAACCACGGAATGCGATACAGTCAAAGGAGCTTGGCTCCCTGGGGTGGTGGGCTCAGGAGAGTCACTGAGCTTTTTAATGAGCATGTTGAGTTTTTAGAAACTATGAGTCATACAAACGGAGACATGGGGAAATTTTTTCGATGACTCTTGCACTCAGAGAAGTGTTGTGGATGATAGACATCTGGAGAATAGGGGAAGGTGAAAAGTCAGCTGTTCACCAGACAGCAGTGAAGGAAGAAAGGCCCACCAAAATTAGGCCTTGAAAGTATTGGACCTATGTGGTCTATTCTGATGAACCAGCCATGCTAAGTGATCAAATTAGGGCTCTGTATACAGATAAAAAGTAAAAATGAAAGAGCTAGATAGACCTAAACAAGTTGGATGATTTAAGACTCTGAGTTAATTGGGAAAAATAACAGCCAATAAGCTAGATACAAAAGCAGGTCATCCGAAGAAGCTGATGCCTACTCTTGCCATGGGCTTCTAGCAATCAACTAGTCCTGCCACAGCCAGTTGGGCTGAGGGTATGTCTTACTAATAATTCTTTCAGAGTCTGTGTAGAACTATGCCACAAAGGAATCAGGAAACACGGGGCTAGCCTTGGTCTTTGAATTACCCTCTTCTGGCAGTGCCCTGGTGATTACACCTTATTCTTCTTACACTGTATAATTTAGTGATATCATTCTAGCTACACCTCTTGATCTGTCTGGTAAAACTGCCACACCCCTAAACATCACACAACAGTCATCTTGAATGGACCCGTCACTGACACATCTGGTTGGCTCCAATCATGCATCTTTCCTTTTTCTTTACAAACACGATCTTCTATTACTTTCCCGTGAGCTATGCAACCCTAAATTGCAGCTGTAAATTACATGACACGTGCTTTTCTTGATCTTTCTGGTGCCTTGGATAGCGTGAGAAATCCATCCGTCTCAGCTGATTAACAAAGAAATCTGACAGTGACTTCTTTAATTCATGGGTTGATTTGTGTTTGCTGATTTGTTTTTGCTTGATTTGTGTTCGTTGTTGAACCACTGACCTGTTTCATTTAACCTCTCTCATTTCCAGCTCTGGTAGCCTATGTATATAGACATGAGCACTGAGGCACGCAGGGCTGTTTTTGTTTGTTTGTTTTTTGCTCAAGCCTAGCCTCCATGTCTTGCATCAAGTGTTTTCTTGCTCAAATACCCTGCCTCATCCTCATCATCCTCTTCTTGCTCCATTGGATACATTGTGGGGCATGGAGAAATGTTTTGAAAATCCAGTGTTCAAATTATATTGGACAGAACATGCCATCTTTCTCTTTCCCTAGTCTCATACTTATTAAAAAGGTGATCAGATTTCCAAAACAATGTAAGGATTAAAACATTACTACAGAAAAGGTCTTCCAGCGTGAGCCTAAGCTATCCCAACACTTAGAACTGCTTGAGCCTCACAAAGTCTTCGGCAGCCAGAAGAGCTTAATTGTACATGGGTAAAGAACCTAGAATAAAGGGTGTGGGTAGCAAATACCTTGACACTGACTCTCTATGATCTTCAGGTTCTCTGAAACAGTATGTAGTTCATGTCTGTGTCCTGTATGAAACAAGGTACAACTATACCATAACTGAATCATTTCCCAATGCCATAGCCTCCTAGGAAGCTCTAGAGTTTAGCTTGTTGAGTGTTAATGGTTTGGTGACAAGGGTGGGAGAGGATACTTCTATCTACGTTTATACTGCATACAGAAACCCCTTGGAATGCTGAGAACTCTATACTGACATTGAAAGGCATGCAGATTTGTGTCATGGTGTGGTGGTTTGAGTAAAAATTGGTCCACAGGCAGTGACAGTATTAGGAGGTGTGGCTTTGATGGAGGAAGTGATCACTGGGGCAGGCTTTGAGGGCTCAGATGCTCAAGCCATACCCAGTGTGACTGTCAGTTCCTGCTGCCTGTGGATCCAGATAGACACTTTGAGCTACCTTTCCAGTGCCATGTCTGCCTGTGTGTGCCATGCTTTCTGCTGATGACAATGGACTAAACCTCTACACTGTAAGCCAACCCTAATTAAATGTTTTCCTTTATAGAGTTCCCATGGTCATGGAGTCTCTTCATAACAATAAAACCCTAGCTAAGATATGTGTGTATAGATAGATATTTCATAGTAGAGATGTCAAGAAAAGTGAAAGTGTGACTTTTTCATGTGGTGTATCTAGAAGCAAATACTATGAGATCTTCAGGGAAGAAAGGAGGCTCCTTGTTAGTGCTGTGAAGCCACTGTGGCCCAGGGGATTGTTTGCAAACCCTAGGTAGAAACCTCCAAGTCACCTGAGGGAACAACTCAATGAAACTGAAAAGTGGCAGTAATTCTGTGAAAGCAGGTGGCAGCTGGTGTTTACGGAAGAATTATTATTAATTACACACTCACTGTAGTCACAAGTTGGCAAAGCCTGTGGAAGCACATTGCAGTTTTCCACGTAGAGACATTTGGGTGTTAAGTTCCTGAGTGATAGAGAAATAAGCAATGTGTTTATTCTCTTCCTTGGTCACAAGTCTTTAATTCACTTAGGTATTTTCAAAACTGATTATTTTTTCCATACACATGTGTTTTAAAATTTGCAGTTGCAATTATTACCCTTTTATTCACTAAATAACGTTTCAGAGGCTTTCAGATATAATGGGTGTGCCATAGGACTCCAGATCAGGGAGACAGAGCCTCAAATCCTGCCCTCACTACTTATTACCTGGTGAGCACTGTGTGTTTGTTATTGCTTATTTTTATTTTCTTTACTCTATCTGTGCTTTAGTCTCTTCCTAAGTAAAGTGGGAATTGTGTAGACATATATTATAAGCACATTCACCTTGAATTGTAGCAAGAATGTTCATTAACTGTTTATGCCAGTTATGGACACAGTAAGGTCTTGGTAGTATTAACTAACAATGTCCATTTGTATGTTCATCTGTTACTGACATGATGTCCTCCTGTGTTCTATGTGTATATTGAAGCCAAAATCCATTATTGTTCACAAATTCTAGTTCTTTATTTGCATTGGTAGGAAAGCTAAGCCACCTTTTCCTCTAGAGTAGTCATGTCATGGACAGACCTCTGTCTTCAGGTTCAGTCCCTCTTCTTAGCTTTTGCCGTGGAGGGCTCTTCACTTTTTTCAGGAGTTCTGTGTTCAGTGAATAGTGAAACCATGGTGACATTGTGTTGGCTGCACATGGTTTTTGGTCTTTTCATTAGTGGTTTTCCTTAATTGAAAGGAAGACGGATGAGGAGAGTGAAGGAAAGAAAGTATAAGGAAGGTAACTGGTGTGTCCCTCCCAGCCATGGAGATGCCTCCAGCCTATTGTGAATGCTTTCAGCTGCGGGTCATGGTTCTTGCCTTTGTGCAAAATCAAGACTGAATTTCCTTTAGCTTTTAGAGAGAAGATAAGCATAAATTAACTATTACTTTCAAAATAAAAGGTGGTATAGTTCAACTGCCCATCAACAGATGAATGGGTAAATAAAATGTGACATATCCATACAGTGAAACATTATTTGGCAAAGAAAAGAAATCATGTGCTTACCTACAGCAATATGGAGATGGACGGGATAGGAAACTGTGCTAAGTGAAAGATGCCAGTCATTGGAGACCACATAGTGGATGACCACATTTGACATAAATGCACAGAATACAGAAATCAATGGAGAGAGAAAGTAGTTAGTAGCTGCTAGGACCAGGAAGAAAGCAGGTTGGGGCAAAATAAATAATGACTGTTAACGTGTATATGGTTTTTTTCTTGTAAAGTCTGAAATGTTCTAAACTTCATTGTAGTCAATGTACAATTCTGGGAATAAACTAGAAACCATTGAATTGTTAATTTTAACTGAATGCACTGTATGGCATGTTGACTATATCTTAGTACAGCTGAGACTTAAAAATTGATCGCTAGAATACAGCTAACAGCTTCCACTTGAACTCCCATCCTGTCATACAGTGGACTCTGAAAAATAAACACAAGATGGAAAAAACTATCACAGGATGAAAGGGATATTTGGTTTCTCTGCAAACTTGGCAATGTTCTTGAAGACACAAGGCATTAGCATGGTTAAGAGACTCATTGCTGAGGACCACCCAGCATCTTGGCTTCTGCAAGGCAGCTTTTCACGATGCTTACTATAATCATGGTCTTCACACGGTGCGTTCATCTGGCCCACGGGTCATCATTAAGAGAATAAGGTACTTTGTGAAATTGTCAAGAGAGTAAAGCAGGTAGAGAACAGCCTGAAGGAAAGATCATCAAACCTCCTTATCATACTACTCCACGTCTCTCAGATCCTAAGAGGCACCCACCCAGGAAAGTGAAGGGAACAGCAGTTACAGGGGCACATGCCGAACTGAAACAGGGCTTTTGATCTGAAATAATCCACCGTTCAGATTTAGCTATCTAGCTTACTGGCTCCCCCAAGACAAGAACAAGGAATGTCATTCCTTTCCAGAATGTGGAGGGAAGTATAGCAAGGCTACCCCAGGCAGCTCCCTAATAGGGAAGAACAGAGCCCGGAGCTTCACTTCCATGCCCTGATCCCACGAAAGCAGGCCTAATGACAGCAAGTCTGAGTCGGGAGCACTCAGGAGATGCAGGAGCAGCAGAACATGTGGGCAGATGCATGGCTGCTTTTTATCCAGATGAATCTGCTTTTTTTTTTCACCTAAACAGTAATCAGGAGAGAGCAGTGTTCATCTCAGAATAAAGAGAGGAGAAAGGGAAACACAGCAAGAAGACACTGGCGTGGTATTCTTTTCTTGCTGCAATGATTCTATGTGGAAATCATGTCCAGATACTTTAATACATATTATCTATGCTTGGAGCTCAAACGAAATCCATGTGCTGCATCTAATATTAGTTTTACAGATGTGGAAACTCGAGTGAAGACAGGTAAATGAGGCCCCGGGATACCACACATACAGGGTTGACAAGCCACTAAGTTTAATCCGTAGCTCCTGATTCTAGTTCATTCTTTCTCAGTCAGTGACAGAAATTTTTAATCGCTTCACAAAATATTGCAAAACATGTTCTAATTGTTCTCTAAACATTTGGTGGTTTTCCTCTGTGGTCCATCACGTCAACTTACAATCATTATCCATTTCCCTAAAATCACCTCTGTGTGTGTGTGTATGTGTGTGCACGCAGCAGGTTGAGGTCAAAGGACACACCCCAGGAGTTGGTTCTTGGTTCTCTTTTTCCACCACGTGGGCCCTGGGAATCTAGCTCTGGTAGCCAGGCGCCATGACAATCAAGTACCATTACCCACTCAATGAGTCAATTCCATCAAGTCGTCCGGAATTCTTAAGTTCTCACCGTACTTACATAAAGATCTTTCTATTGAACTTTATTATTATTCTTTTCCTTGAGAAATCAAACATTCAAGGACAAGAGCTGGGGCTAGATAGCATGTGCATGTATTGATTCCCAGCAAGTGTTCAATAAATGCTTAAAGAAAGGCGCGCTTTCCACTGCAGGAAATTGAGAAACAATGTCACAGGGTTTCTTCTCCCAAGGACTCAGAGCTTATACCTTCATCAGCCTGACCTTAGGCTACCACAGTATTTTGCCACAAGACCACCCATCAATGTGGTAATGGGACCTGGAGTTGAACCCAAGAGCCCTGGCTCTTTGGCTGCTGGCCTCATCATTAGGCCCTTCCACCAGGGGAAATCAGCTAGTCAATAAGCATGCATTCCCTTCCGACCATTTCCCTCCACCTGGCTGACAGGGTATTCCCCAGTCGCTTTCTACCCTGGCACGCAAACTACACGTTAAAAAGCCAAAGCATCAAACTTCAATGTTAGCGCGATAAATAGTCCATCTAATGACCCTCCTAAATCATCGTGCTGAGCCCCCGGAATGCTAATTCTCCTTCTCTCCGCTCCCCTCAGCCTCTCTTGAGAGTTTCATGCGAGTCTTTCCCTCCCAACTAAAACCAGATATGTAAGGATGGCATTATATTTCTTCACAGCTAATAGCCAGACTATGAAATCATCCAGCAAGCAACTCCCAAGCCATGTGAATCAGTCGTAACAAATTTCCTTCATTTTTATAACCCTGGAGATGGAAGAAGGGCCAGGAGGTAGATGAAGGGAAGGGTGATTGCCAGACATGGTTAACGTTTTCCCTGGGTAATCAGAGAGAGAGAGAGAAAGCAGTGAGGTCAGATGAGAAGCAGGATCTCTCTGGAAAGTCGAGGGCCTACGGGGCCTGGTTGGCCCATACTGGATTGATTAGATGCAGGATGTGAAATCTGACGTGACTGACACTTAACACTCTCACCGCATCCTGTCTCCTAGACGATGAGAATAAAGATATTGTATTTTCAGGGGCACTGACATTTTTATTCCTCTTAACGAAAAGGGAAAGAGCGTTTGGGGACTGGTAGAAAGGATAAGGAAGCAGAGAACATCTCCAGTGCTTCTGGGAGGATGAGAATTTTAAGCAGGAGGATGCATAGGAAGGAAACATCCAAGCCTCCATTTGGCGTAAATAAAGGAAATCCACTTCTTTGTCTGAACAAAGGATGGGTTATATCAGCGGTTCTCAGCCTTCCCAATGCTGCCCCTCTTTAACACGTTTCCTCATTTTGTGATGACCTCCAACCATAAAAGTATGGTCATTGCTACTTCATAACTGTAATTTTGCTACTGCTATGAATTGTAATGAAAATATCTGATATGCAGGATATCTGATATATGAACCTTGTGAAAGAGTCCTTCAACCCCAAAGCGGTCACAGCTCACAAGTGTAGAGCTACTGGGTTATATGAAATAGAAGAAATCAAAATAAATCAAAATTGAAAACCCCGATATGGAAACGTTCATCACCTGAAATAGTTGTGTTTTTAAAGGGACTCCTTCTCAAGACCTTCCCCAATCCCAGAAAGTGCTGGGAGTTAAAATTGTGTTTACTATTGAAGGCTGCTGGAGGGGGACACAGAACTGAGGCACAGCTGTTTCTGTCCTCGTTAATAACGGTCTAACCTGTCTGGGATTTGCTTCTGAGACAGGGTCCTTATAGAGAGCCCAGGTTGCCTGTGAGCTAGTGGTTCTCCGGCTCCAGCCTCCTAAGTACATGCCACGGTGCCTAGGCAAGCTTTGCAGCAGACCTTGATCAATAACAGAGAGAGTTCATTGTCCTGCCTGAAGCTTTGAAACTCCCTAGAAATGATCCCTTCTAGTGGTCAGTCTGAATGCCCTTCCAAAAATGTCTTCTAAATGCAGGAAAACAAGCAACTATCTGTTATTTCTTGCCATCTCTGGGTAAGTAGTGGCTCGGTTTCTACCAGCAATGTTTCTCCAAGCTTAAGTAGCTTTCAGAGCCCAAGTCTCTTGCTGTGATTTATGACCAACTTATCAAATTCTTATTGGATGCCAAATTAAATCATTAGCTTGCTGCTGTCTTTCCATGAGAAGGTGTGGAGGTGACATAGAGGAGACCTCTTCTACTGTCCCTAGAGGACTGTGTAGACAGTCTGCTCTTCAGGAAACAGAACCACAGCCAAATGTGTTGAAGCTGAATTAACCAATGGGATGGCCAGACAGGAGCATGTATCAGGAAATACACCAAGGGTGATGACAGTTACGGTAACTGTAGCAATAACAACATTTAGCACCACAATAGGATTATATGATTCACAGAGAACTTGACACAATCTATGCCACTGGATAGACATTTTACTATTTTAAAACATTATTATTTTAGTTATGTGTATATATGTGCAGGCAGTGTGGGGATGTGTGAATTGGAGTGCAGCGCCCACGGGTACCAGGAGATGGCGCCGGGTCCACTGGTGAACTGTTTAATGTGTATATTGGGTTCTCTGGAAGGGCACTGCGTGTTTTTAACCACTGACCTTTCTCTCCAGATCCAAGTTAATAATTTTTATTATTTATTTGTTCGTTTGTGAGTGTTCCTGTTTGCAGTTTGAGATGTGAACTCTCAGCTGCTGCTCCAGTCCCCTAGCCCCTGATACCCAAGCTCTGCCACCGTGGACTATTATTCCTTCAAAGCAATTAGGCAAGTAAAGGCTTTCTCTCTAAATTGCCTGGTCCATGGTGTTTTATCAGAACAATAGAAAAGTAACTCAGACAGGTGCTATTCTTCAGGTGTTATTCATATTTATTTTTGACGTATGATCTCTCTTGGTCCTATAACTTACAAAATAGACTAGGCTGTCTAGCAGGTCCTAGGACTCTGCCCATCTCCAACACCCCTGATCTGGAATCAACAGTTTGTGCCACATCTGAATTTTTTTAACTTTGCTGACTGACTGAATTTTTTCTGCAGCTTTGAATATTGATTTACAAAAACATTTAATGTACGGACAACTCATTCCTTATGTCACCACAAAAGCGTCTTAAAAATTCTAGGGAATGTTTTCTTTTTGGAGCTCTAGAATGTTTACTGTTTTCGTTTTATTGTTTTAAAAAAGTGAATTTAAATTCTCATCTCTAGAGCATTTCCTCTTTATTTTGGGTCTTCTCAACACTCCTTTCTACACCTAGAGGGCAGCTCTCAAGCAAGCATTGTTTCCTTTTCTATTTACCAAGGGAAAGAAGTGCCTTCAAGTGTTATTTGCATGACCCCCCCTCCATGCAGCCTCACTCACACTTAACTCACTAGGAAGTGCAACCAATTCAAGAGGCTGCCAGATAAATGGAAAAGAAGCTCAAAATCATCCTTCCTCTTTCCACTTTGAATTGCTAAGAGCCCATTGCTGTTTTCCTATTGCCTTTCTGTAGCACATCCCTTGTCACTGCCATGACTCTGTTGCAAAGCAAAAGCAAAAATCAGAAATTAAAAACAACAGAACCTCAACTGAATCAAAAGGCATTTATTATGGTGAATTCCAACATCCAGGAGATCTATGGAGTTTGCTATGTCTCACATATTTTCTCTTGGGAAAACCGCCTCGTTTCTTTTTAAACTCTGGATAGCACCCATATTTCTATCCTGTATTCCATGTGTGACAACCTCATTCATTTACACACTTTTTTAAAGAATTTCTTGTATACATACACATATATAGGATTCTCTGGCAAAGGCCCCAACACACTGTCCTGTGTTACCTCTGTGATATTAAGTTAGAGGCACCACCCTAGCCACTGGCATTTAGCCTTGGGGCGCCAATGGAGTGCCACTGGGGTGCCAAAGAAGTAAAATGCTTCATCTCAGACCTCCCCCTTCTGGGAGTTGCCTTGGGCTAAACTCCACCTCTGAGAAAGCCTGCCAAATGCTGACCCACCCCCCACCCCCCCACCCCCGGGTCAGGACCACTCCCACAGGCTGTTTAGGTTGCAGCCAGAGAAAGAACACATGGTCTTTGGGTTTTGCACGTGCTCTTCCCCTCTCTGTCTACCCCTTCCCTGGCCTCCCAAGAGCGCTGCATTCATTAAACATGGGCATCGTTGATTTGGTCTAATCTGGTTAGATTGGAGTTCTTTGTACCAGTGGAGAGGCTCTTCTTAGCATTACACATAACAACCTCCTCCACTCTTCCATCAAATCACTTCTTCCCAACTCCCTCTCCAGCTTTCATGCTTTGTGTGTATGGGTGACCCACTAATTTAACTAGGGTTGCCCCCATGAACGTGGGTCTGGAGTTTTTTGCTTGAATGGACAATGACTTCCTTACAAAATGTTTCCCTGTGTAACATACCAGTTACTAAATCACTGAGAAAAAAAAATGCCTCTTTCCACATACCGTTAATTGTCTCGCCTCCTTAAGGAGGGGCAGACAGTCCTTCCTATCCTGCAGCTCTTACAACGTTTCCATCCTCCTTTCTGAGATGTCCCCTGAGCCTAGCAGGGGTGGTAAATTGGTACAATCCAGTGCCAAGCAATCAGCATTGAACAGTTGCCCACTGTAACCAGAAGATTCTCCGAAAGGTTAAGGGCAGCACTCATCTAGCAGTATAGACATCAATATTTAGCAAACAGTTTGACACCACGTCCATTTAACAGCAGGACATTAGTAGGTTCCTCTCCCCCAGGGTCTCTGACTTTCTCAGCCTTGGGTTTCCACCAGTTTGCAGTACTAGGCTCCTCTATGGAGTGGTTTTAAAATCTAACCAGGAAAATCTAACCTGATTATCACCAGGACAGTCACGCCCCTGCTGCTGGATGAGCACATCTTACCTGGAAGGCTGATAGTTCAGTTCCTAAGAGTCACAGCAGGGTAAGACCCTTGAACTTTCCCCACTAGCAGTTTGTACAGCGCCTTCCAGCACTGCTAAAGCTCTCTGGGTCAGGAAGTCCTTAGTTCAGCTGCAGCTTGATATCTCTGTATCTCAAAACCAACGTGTGTATGTATATCTTCAGCAACAGTGTATTGACATCAAAAATAGCCTTATTAATTCAAACAAAGAGTGAATCAGGTTATACAAAGAACTGCAAATTCAGATATATGCTGGAAGATTACCAACATCTCCCATTGACCAAACACAACAAGATCATGTGACTACAGCTTATACAGTGTCTTCTGGTGAGGGAGAATTGTCTGTTATCTGTCAATCATGTTTTAAATAAATGCTGATTGACCAGGCAGGAAGTATAGGCAGGAAAACCAGACAGGAAGTAGAAATGATGCAATGAGAACATGAGAATTCTGGGAAGGGGGAAGTTGATTCCTCCCACTCCTGCCCAGATCACCGAAGCCGCAGGATGTGACTTGCCAGTTGAAAAAGGTACAGAGCCATATGGCTAACATAGATAAGAATAATAGGTTAGTATAAGTCATAAGAGCTAATAAGAAACCTGAGCTAATGGGCCAATCAGCTTTATAACTTAGGAAAATCTCTGTGTTATTTTCTTTGGGGCTAAACAACTGTGGAAACCAGGCAGGACAGAAACCCCCAACAAGCCAGCACTTCATGTATTAAGAATTATTAAAATATATTAAAATTATTGTCAGTGTTAACAATAAGATCTTCAATTTTATATTATAAAGATTTCTTAAGATACTCATAAATAAGCAAAGACACAGGGTGGGGGAATTTGACTCCCTAATTAGAAGCTGTTGAACTGTCTTTTGCTGCCCAAGGAGTCTTGAGCAAAAATAAATAAATAAATAAAATACTATCAATCTAACAGTCATCCCAAACATCATGCCAACACCAGACCTTTGGAACACTTTACTTTGCCTTGGGACAACTGCTCTACAAAGATGGCTACTGATTGCCCTGACCCCTACAGGAAAAACTGAAGCATTTTGTGCCAGACTTACTTACTTTTTAAATTAATTCTTAGAGAATTTCATACAGTATATCTTGATCATATTTACATCCATTTCTCACCCCAACTTCTCCCAGACCAAATCCCTCCTCCCTTCTTGTATTTTTCTTTGAAAAAAAAAAGAGGGAGAATCCCTGCAGCTGCCCAACCATCTTGCCTTGGTCTGCTGACTATTACGTGCTGACTCACCCATTCCTGTGATGATATATGGGTTGCAAATGTATATTGAACATGGGCACCTCTCTATCAGTTGATCCCTGCGTTTTGGCCAGGGGTGGCTTTCTGTAATAGTCTGTGTCTCTTGCAAAAAGCAGCTTCTTTGATGAGGAATGACCTAGAGTCACCAAGGGACATGGGATATGCCCTTGTAGCACATTGAGAGACTGTGCTGATTTAGGAAACTGGCAGTAGCAGTTTCTCATGGAAACTTTTTATAATCAGAAGTCTCGGTGCAATGCACCTTACCACCTGGACACAGCGGTAACCCTTCCTGTGTCAGAGGGAGTACCATCACTCCTTGTAGTAAGCTTTCGTGTTGGACTATTTTTGGACCACTGCCTGCAATGACCTGAAGACTTACTCTTAATTATGAAAGCTTGGCCTTGCTTGGACTTTTTCCAAATTAGCTGTTACAACTTAATTAACCTGTATTCCTTTCATTTACATTTTCTCTTGTGGCTCGGTTCCCTCTTCTTAGTGCAGCACATTTGACTCGCTCCGAGGCTACGGGCGAAAACCCACACCCAGGTTCCTCTTCCCAATTTCTCTCTCTCTGCCCGGAAGTCCCACCTCGACCTCCTGCCTAACTATTGGCCATTCGGCGTTTTATGACACCAGTCACAACAATGCATCTCCACACAGTGTCCGAATATCCCACAACAACTGGACTTGTTTGCTGAGAAGTCATGGGTGCAGTTTCCCTACAATCGCACAGCAGATGTCCTGGTCTCCCACTTTTTCAATCCTTCCATTCGCCTTTCTGCGCAGTTTCCTGAGTCTTGGGTGTGGGTGTTGTTTTGTAAATGTGTCAGTTGGTGCTGAGCAGAGCTCACCCAGCAGCTTGATCCATTTTGGCCACTTGTGGATTTCTATAATTGACTTTGCCGACTATTGAAGGGGAGTCCTTAGATGTGGGGCGAGAGCACACTCAGTCCTGGATCCAAGTTGTCCATAATCTAAGAGCAAAGTATCTAGAACTGCCGTTTGACAACTGAAGAGGTCCTGGTGGCCCCACAGGAGGTCCTGAACGTCCCTGTTTATGACAGGAGCCCAGTTCCCAAGCTGTGGACCCCAGGCCCTACTCTCCCAGCAAAAGGCACTCACAGCTAAATCTGATTGCTTAAGCCACCTACCAACAGTTCTATGGTATGAGCTCACCCTGCACACTGCTGGCCCCATTGCTCGACCCAGTAGTCCTGCCAGGATCCTGCCTGCCAAGAACAGACATCTTCACCTGTGTAATTCTACACATGCTTGGTGAGCACAGGTGCCTCCCGCTTGCACCCTGGATCCAGTGCAGTCCAGATGGAGGTGGGCATCCATAATCTATCTCATGAGCAGTCACTGAAGAATAAGCCGAAAGAGTTGCAGAGCATCCAGGGCAGAGAAGAGGGTGGGGGCAGATTAAAGGGTGTCAAGAGCCAGAGGAGACAAATTTGGGCCTCGCTTGCTAGAAGAATCGAAAAGAGTCTTAGGGCTCAAGCCTCAGACTCCAGAACGGAAGCTGTAGCATTGATTTCTGTCCAACGCCAGGGATCCCAAGACTGGAGGTCAGCACAAGGCCTATAACATTCCATGGTGCCTTCCCACTGCTTCCTTCTGCCCCCTCCCACCACTGGCTGTCAAAACTGGGAGCAACAAAAACGGCTAGAGAACCTTTGGAGCATTTCTTGCCTACTTCCAATTTTTATCCATGTAGAGCAAAGACCCATCATGCAGCTGAGTGAGGACAGGGCTGGGGATGGAGGCCAATGCTCTGAGCTTTCTAGCCAAGTCCTGCACTTCTGAGCTACTCTTCATAATTTTTTAAAGTCCCGCTTTTAATTTACAGCAGCAGCATTTCTGAGTGGTTCTGCATAGAGACTGGAGGCTACATGCCAGGGTTCGCATCCAGTTTTCTGAGTTGATGGTTGTGTCACCTTGCTTGACCTTCCTCTGCTTCTGCCTTCATGCTAGTGACACCGCTCAGGGCTCCTGGGACGCCATCCCATAGATACTAGCCACAGCTGGTTACTGTTATTGATCTTATCATGTAATTGAAACAATTCTTGTTTTGAATTTTTCTCTCTAACTCATGAACTTTACATCTTTCTTGCTCTATTTCCAGTATTGACATCTTCATTGATTGGAGTTGGAGTTTTTTTCACCACTCCAATGGCATACAATTTATGTTTCGGACTTGTCCGGTAAGCTCTGGATCTTTTTTCCCATTTGCATTATTTGCTGAAAATGTAGTATTGTGTTCTAAAGACCATCTGTAACTAGCTGGCATCTTGCTTATCTCATTGACTTTTCTTCAGATCTGACAGGAATATTCTAATAAGAAAGCTTCTTGACAACCAAAGTGTTGTTCTACTTGTCTGTGTACCAGACCTTAGTCTTTCTAACCTTTGCTCACCCATAGCTACTGAGTCTGCAGCATCTTCCTGCATCTCTGCAGTCTGGACTACACACCATGAACCACTAGACAGAGATATTTAAGAGGGGTAACTTTAAGGACTTTTTTGGGAGGTGTCCCCCCATTTTCTCCAAAATTCAGGAAAAGGGTGACTTTGACCTTTGTTTCGGGCTGCACTGTGTGTCATTCTTGCCACTCTTCTCAGGCTCCAAGGCAATTTCCTTTTCCTACTCTACACTTCTGATTAAAATGTTATAGACGTATTGATTTTCAGTTTACAATCTTCTTCTTGCTCCTATTTAACAACACACACAGCTCAAAACAAGCAAGTAAACGAACAAACTGAGTACATCTCCTTTTCACCATTGACCGTTTTTAATTTCTTCCTATCTGCCAAGCAGAGGTAAGCCCCAACCACACTTGTCACAGAGCAAGCTTAGCAGTGTGCCCATCCTGGCCGAAGGCTTTTCAGGGAAAGGCCTTGTGGCTTACTTCTTAAACTGCCAGGCTTGTTGTTCCACTGTTTCTGTCTTCCTTCCTGGGTTACTAGCTACATCGTGGCTAATCCCTCCACAAACCTCCTTGCTCTTGGCCTTCATCCTGGTGTCTCTTAAACCTAGCACTACCTCCCTTTTGATTCCTGCTCACTCAGAGGGCTGGAGTCTGAGCAGAGATTCTCCTTTAAACTCCAGTTGGTTCACGGCTATGCCCCTGCCTTTCAAACTCTCTTCCTATTGGTTTTAGATATTTCTACCCAAGATCCTTCACTTTTCCCTTCCTTTCAAGATCTCAGCTGAGTACTTCCACAACTTTAACTTTCGGTTTAATTATCTTAACTGTGCCCTTGAAAACTTCCTCTTCCGTCCCTTCTTCTTTCTCAACCACTCCTTTAGTTTGCTTCAAAAGTTTGGGTGGGAAAATGGACCAGTCCTTACTTCTCTCACCACAGTTCTAAATGGGTTCTTTTGCAACCACTGCCTGTTCACGCTTCACCTGCCCCTGTCAAATGGGTGTCTGAGAAATTAAATTGAGCTTTTACCAGAGCATAACTAAAGTAGGCCCAAGTACTCACTTACCACCTCTCAAGCTTCACCACTCTGCCCATAAATCTAGTTTGCTCTGTGCTTCTCCGATTTTCTTGGTCAGTGAATGTCAATGGTAGGTCATTTCAACAGTGGCTCGTGTTCACAGGTGTTTTAGAAATCTGTCAGCACCATTCTTTTTGTCCTGGGTAGAGTTTCTTATATACACAGCAAAAGTTATCAGAAACAATTTTCTAGTTAAAAATATTTAATGAGAATTTATGATGGACAGCACCCCATACTATTTTATTACATCAACTCTTTTTTGATATATAACTGCTTATATATATGACAGGTAGAGTAATAGACCAATTTTATACTTACTTTGAAACAGAGTTTTACTATATCCTAGTCTAAACTTGAACTTATGACAATCTCCTGCTTTAGCTTCCTGGGCGGTGGTATTATAGGAGTAAGGTGCTATGCTTGGCTTATGAATATTTTAAGATTATTTTTAATTTCTCTCTAAGTGTGTGTGTGTGTGTGTGTGTGTGTGTGTGTGTGTGTGTGTGTGTGTCTGTAGGTTCTCATCAAGGCCAGAAGAGGGCACCGGATGTGAGCTGCCCCATTCTTTGGAAAAGTAACAAACACTCTCACCTATAGAATCCTCTCTGCAGGACAGGCTGGCAAGTTTTTAATATATAGAAAATAATGGCTGGCAAGAGTGATGATCTCAGTGGTGAAATCACTTTCAAATTCATGCCTCCCTATTTTCACTGTGTCACAAAGGACATTGTTATCCCTAACTGTTTTCTTATTAGAAAAAGTTGTACAGTAACTTTGACACACGTCCGCACAAAGGGGGAAAAAAAACAGAGAACATAAGTCAGGAAATTAATAACACATCTTAACATTTCCCCATGTTTATTTTTAGAGAGTTTTTTTTAGAGGTAGTGCTTTACATAATTAAAAATACCATTGAAGATAAAAGTGTGAGACGCCATGGTCTAACTCAACACTATGCTGAATTATTAATTCCAGTCAGTACACTTTCAGTACAATTTCAGGGCCGAGATGGACAAAGTGTTTAGCATTTCTCAACTGATTTTGCTTGCATTTCATTTGTTTGTGTTGCTTTATGTCGCTAAGAGCATACTTTTTTGATTTCTATGCTATGTTATTTCTGCAGTGGTATTAGCAAATGGCTTTGATCAGAAGATGCATGTGCAGGTGAGGGACTGTCTACTCCACCTGGAGTGAGACAAGAAAGCTGACTCTTAACTTCTGGAAGCCCAAGAGTAGTTTGTATCTTGTAACAGCTCTCCAGTCCTCTTTTTCAGTGTTAGAGACTTGGTCAGTTTTTGAATAATGGTATAAGGTGGGTAACTCACTTGTATTTGATATGAGGAGTTCTGATATATCGAGAGATGACTTTCATCTATAAAATGGCATTGCAGCTTGGATTCTTGTTTTTCATATTTATCAGTGACTTCCCAAGTTGCCCTAATGTAGACATTGATACTACATTCTCAGCTATGAACCTGCATTTGGGGAGAAACAGAGCACATTATATACTATAACATCACCCGCGAGAAGGCCTAACTGGAATCTTCCTAGATAGACTAGTTGTCTTAGCTAGGATTTCTATTGCTGCAATAAAACATCATGACCAAAAAAGCAAGTGAGGGAGGAAATTATTTATTGAGCTTACACTTCTAGATCATAATCCATCATTGGAGGAAGTCAGGACAGGAACTTAAGCTGGGCTGAAACATGGAGGCAGGGGCTAATACAGAGGCCATGGAGGGATGCTGCTTGCTAACTTGAGTCCTCTAGCTTGCTCATTCTGCTTTCTTACAGAACTCAGGACCACCAGCCCAAGGATGGAACCACCCATCGTGGGCTGGGCCCTCTTCCACTGATCACTAATTGAGAAATTGGCTTACATCTGAATCTCATGGAGACATTTCTCTAATGAGGCTCCTTCCTCTCCGATGACTTAGCTTGTGTCAAGTTGACACCTAAAACCAGCCAGTACACTAGTGATTTAAGAACTAGATAATTATGTTCCTGATAGTCATGGGCCTGAGTTCTCTCTGTGTTTAAGAAATCTGACAAAAAGCCAGGACTTTAATCCCAGCACCTGGGAGGCAGAGGCAGGAGAATCTGAGGTCAGGGTTACATTATGAGACTCTGTCATTTTGAAAAAAGCTGTCCTTATTTTATTAAAATATAATTACCTAATTTCCCCCTTCCTCTTCCTATCTCTCTTCTGTGTCCTCTCCCTCCCAAATTCACAGCCTCCTCTTCTTTAGGCATTTTTGCTATCTGTCTATCTATCTATCTATCTATCTATCTATCTATCTATCTATCTATCTATCTATCTACCTTCTATCTACTATACATACATACATACATATACACACATATAAACTAATAAGCATAATAAATGTAATCTGCTGGGTGGTTTCAGCTCTGTCTCCTCAAGTATGCTTCTCAGGCTGAACATTTGCTATTGGGTAGTCAATCAGAGGGCACATCTCTGGGGAAGACTAATTGTTTCTCTCTGAGCAGTTGTTAATTGCTTGTAGCTCCCAATTTGGGGTGGGACTCATGAGACTCCCCTCATTTACCTAGGATGTCGGCTGGTGTTGGAAATGTCCAAGCATTTTTTAAGCATCCATGTAGTGAGATTTCATGGGTGCAATATTCTTGTCATAGCTACAGGACACAATCTCATGGCAGTCTTCCTGGTTCATTGGTTCTTACAACCATTCTGTCCCCTCTTCCAAGATGTTCCTCCAGTCTTAGGTGCAGGAGTTTTGTTGGAGGTGTGTCAAAGAGGCTGGGTACCCTAAGGTCAGTTGTTTTCTGCCTTTTGATTAATTATGGCTTTCTGTGGTGAGATCTGCTCACGAATGGTGCAAGGACAGAAAACTCAGTCTGATTGGGGAATTCTTTAAGTTTGGAGGAAGGTTGAGAATTTCAGTAAAAAGAAGAAAATTCATGAAACCAGCAGCAACATCAAGAGTTGACAAATGGTATCTTTAAACAAAATAAAGCTAATTATCATGCAGTTACTTGGATCAAGCACAGTAGGAAACGGCTTTAAATATGTAATCTTGCTACTCGGTTGTTTGATTAAGCATTTTTAGACTTATATTCAAATAAGAAAACTGAAACTTAGTTTAAGAAATATTTTCAGGAACCCCCTTTTAAACAAACAAGCAAAAAACTTGTATAAATCTGATTTTTTTTCTCTCTTTTTTCTCACCCTCTTCCTCTCCCTTTCTCTCTCTCTCTTTCTGTGTGTGTCTCTCCCTCTGTGGTGTGTGTGTGTGTGTGTGTGTGTGTGTGTGTGTGTGTGTGTGTGTTAGTGTGTATGTCAAGACTAAGTCTCAGGATGTAGCTTTGATTGTATTTGAACTCACTAAGTAGATCAGACCAATCTCAATCTTGCAGCAAACCTCCTGCCTTTGCTTCCAAAGTACTTTACAGGTGTGAGTCACCATGCCCTACTCTGGAGACGCTCTCTTACTTACCTCACTTCAGAGTGACCTTTCTTTCCATGAGGCCTGTCAACTTCTAGTATTTAATGTATTGAAAGTTCCCAAGTGAAGCAGGAAAAAAAGTAGTGATTAAACCAAAATATTTTCTGTTCTTCCATGCTTCTACAGCAAGTTCTGCATAGTAGCCACTCTGCCCAACTCACATTGATTTTCACCTGTTTAACCTTTGTCTACATATATACATACATTAACCTTTGTCTACATATATATATCAGTGTTCTACTAGTTTGCTTAAAATCTGATGTGCATAGCGTCAAGCACTAATGAGGAGAAATGTGCAATGATTTGTTTTAGCCTCAGCCAAACTGTTCCCAGGATCCAAGGACCACCACCCCTTTATTTATTGCTCAACATACTTCTTCACAAAGTTCTGTTGGTTTTCGTTTTAAACAAAAGGTAATCCCAATTGCGTGAATGGCGTATTTGCATACCATTATGCTCATAGGCTGCAGAAGATGGCAGATGTAGTTAGAGCCCTTGTTAGGGCAGGACCTGGAATGCAGAAAGTAAGCAGCCAGTGTTGAATAGTGTTACTGTCTTTAGTCAAGACATTATGGCATAACAGAGTCGTACCAAGGCGAGAGGGGAATATATGGTGTGAAGGATAGATAATGGCAAGCTTTAATAGGCTTCTACAGTAGCTATCCAGACAGCAAATGCACAAGAAAACCATTAGATAGCATTTAAGTAGGTTCTAAATTTCTTTGTTAGACTTAAAAGACATACTTAACGCTTGCAACATAGCATTTCTAATATAAACTATTTTTAACAAGACTCTTATTTATTTTCTTTCTAAGAGATGCTCATGCATCAAATGAAGGAAGAGGCTTTGCTTCTGTAGGAATTTATAGTACATGAAAATATTGCCCCGGGCTCAGTCCCTGCTAACAGCAATTTTCATAGAACTTGCTTAGGATTTTCACACAAATTATTTTACCCTTTAGAATGCTGTGATTGAAGAGCTGCAGCAATTTGCAGATGGGGAGACCAAGAAGGAGAGGTTAAATAAAGTACGTGAGGATGTGCAATAAGCGGCCCACATTTTCCATCATCAAATCAGGGTGTTTCTGAAATCCAGTCTCACATCTGGGGGTGTGAAGCCATTCCTAGCACTAATTATCATAACAAATTGAGGCAAAACTACTTCAAAACAATGGGTTATTATGCTTGGATAACAGCAAATAATGGATCCTCACCAAATTAGAACATTTATAATGTGCCAGAAAATTGAGAAGTGTTTTAGCTGTGTGGTTGGCTGCAGGGCTAAGAAAGCTCATTTTCCTGCTGTGTGGAGCCTTACTGACTGGTCCCTCCATCAGGACCTCCCACTGTGCAGCCTTATGCTGCTCCTACCCAATGCTGGCTGATCGCCCCCCTCTCCCCAGACAGGATCATCCCATGCTGTGGGAAGTGAGGCTCCCTCCTCATGGGAATTAGTCCCCACAGGCCCAAAGGCTTTGTCTTTTGCTACCTTTTCAGTGAGGAGCACAAGTCAGCAAGCAGAAAACATGGGTCAGAAGCTGGCAGGTCTAGACCCTCAAGGTTCTCTCCTGGTGACCTATATCTGCTAGCTAGGCACTATGTCCCGAAGGATCCACAATCTGATCTTTCCAAACAGGGTTATTAGCTGCAGAAAAAGGTTCAAACTTCCAGCCTCTGAGGCACATTTCACATTTACATAATCACAACTCTATTTGTTTACATTCTCAGGAAAGGGACTTCTGTTCCTCTTTTTCTCATTTCTCTCTATCACTTATTACCATCCATGACCACAACATGCCACAAACCATCACACTGTACCAACCTGGTGCAACTGAGGAACTTAAGATTAGCAAGACTTTCAGGAGAGGGAAAAACTGCTAGTGAAATAATTTTATGATATATAAATCTCCATTATAGACTATGAGCTGAAATTTTTGGTCATTCATATAAAGACATAAGTCCAACAAAAGTGATGTTTATCCAAGCAGTTTTTACTGAAAGTTAAAATGTTTGAGTATTAATAATACCTAATATATAAACTTATTCCAAATAGGATTTCATGATCCATTATTTTCCAGAGGGTAAAAGATACATGGGACATTTACAAACAAATGACTCTTTGGGAATCAGTTCAGCAGCAAGATTCTAACCCAATCATTCTAAGATGATTGGCAGTTAGGGGGATGAGAGCCTTTAGGTTCAAATTTTGAGAAAAGGCTGTCAACATTAGACTCTATATAAACCATCGGGTGTGAGGGGAGACTCAAATATATTGAGACAAATAAATAACTCATCATCACCTTATCCACAAATGATTCTAGAATATGCCTCCTTTGCATTTTATTGTTACTGTTATTAGTTATTATTGTTACTGTTATTGTTGTTATTATTGTTGGTGGCGTTGGTGGCAGTGGTTTGGGGATTGTTTGTTTTGAAGCAATATTAAAGGAAAGGGAGATGGGAAGAGGGTGTTACATCCCCCCAGGATTAGCTACTCCAAGAGGAAAGCCAGCGACTGTAAGAGTACGGAGCATCAAAGCCATGGGGAGGCTGAAGAGATCACAGGAAAAGCAAAGAGGAAGAAGAGAAACTGTTCTCTGGAAAACCGTCAGTTGGCTTGTTCACAGAAAACTAGATGAGGAGAAATATATAAGAGTGATTCATTTTCTAAAACCACAAGAACTGAGGTGAAGTGTTAACAGACGGAGTATTGAGATGACAGGGACAGTCACAAGAATCCAACCATTGATTTAAGAAAGTTTGTATTGTCGTCAAAATGTAAATTTTGGCTGAACCAAGATCTGTACTAAACCAGGTTAGGAAACCAACAGGAGAGTGAGTGTCTGGGACTGTAGCCGAGCTCTCCAATGGCAGCTTCCAAAAACATGATGCACAATTTTTTTCAAGTCCTTAGGCCTGATAGAATCAGCATACTACTTAGAAATACAGAAGCAGAGAGCTTGTGAATTACCCCCAAAAGTTATGAATACTTGATACTGGATGGAAAGATTGAAAGAAAAGATTGAGGGGGATAGGGATACTCAAAGAATAATTTCACTTCAGAAACTTACGGTTGTAAAATTACTTTAAAATTTAAACACTTTGTATAGTTTATCTATTTTTAAAGGAAGAATGTGTAGCAGAGGTAGGGAAAGAAGTAAGGAATGCTGTTGTCTCTTTGGATCCCAAAAGCGGCTTTGAGTTCTTTCGTCTAGCTGCTTGGGCAATGCGAGCAGACTCCAGTGTCAGGGCTGTGACCTGTGGATTTGAAGCATTACTTGACAGTCCTCAGATCACGAGCCATGAAAGGAAGGTCACCAAAGGTTACAACCTTTTCCTTTTCTCTGTTGCCAACACCCGTCAGTGTACACCCATGCCGACGGTTTTCAGGCTCCACTGCAGCTGTAGACGCTGGGTGTACGAAATTTCCGTCTCTGTCTCTCAGCTCTCTCTTTCCTGGCTCCCTTCATGGGAAGAGAGGGGCTGCTAATGAACTGGACCATGGGCAGTTACTGCACCCATTAATCATGCCTGTGACAGCCATCCTATCTCTTCCATCTTTTCTGGGCCTGATTAGTCAGGGCAACCTTTGTGTTCTCTCTCCCCAACAGGCATACCCGTACACTGCGCTGATTCACACAGCGCATCCACTGATTTCTTGCCTAATCAGGAAGCGCATTGCATGGCTGAAAGACAGTGTTTACATAGTGGCTTTGGGATAGGTGGGATGGCAGGGTTAAATCTAGCTTGACTTGGACTTTGGCTCTTGTCAGCTATGCCAGACCAGCTTTTCCAAAAAGTTCCATGTTCATGTTTGGAACTTGACAAGGCTTACAGCATAGGACACTCCGTATTATTTGCCTCCTGCTGTTTTCTTATGGGTTAGTTAGAAACTCAGTGGGGAAAGGGTGTATGTAGTTTTAGGGCAGGACTGTTGTGATTTTGGGTCCCAGATTCTAAACAATGTACATAATTTTTTAAGTGTCTTATAGGCTTTTTCTTATATCAAGTTCATTTTCAAAGTAAGACTCATACTCTGAACTTAGATAAATGTTATAGGAGGTAGCAGTGATTTCAATAACATAGTTTCTGTGTGACTATTTTCGGGAGCAGCCTGGAAATGAACAAGCAGCCTCCTACAACAGATAAGGTTTAGATTTATGAAACCCAATCATCTAAACTCAGTAGGTGAGACCACAGAACAGGCCTGATTTCCTGTGGACAGTCTTTGAGTCTCTGCTACAAATACAGTGTAGAAGTTGGTCCAGTGATAGATAGAAGTATTATCTTAATTTCTTAGAAGGTGAAATTTTGCCATTTAAAATTCATATCCTCAGTAATCCCCTCTTGAGAAATGAGGAATCTGAAATTCACCTGTCAGTTGGGTGTGATGTGGTAAGTAGGTGTGGCTCAAAGGGAGTCTCATTGGCAATGGGCAACCTGGGGTGGGCTTGTCTGCAAGGTTCCTAACTCGAAACCTCATCAGGAACTATGTACCTAAGTCAAGGGAAGTGGGTTTTTTTTTTTTTATTGCTTTTTTGTTTTGTTTTGTTTTTTATCCTTGGAAGCTCCTGATACTTATCTAGTTTCACATTTAAAACCTTAATGTTTTATAGCAAGAAAGTTATTCAGGTGCGTTGAACTATTATTAGTCTCCCAGTAAAAACTCTTAAAACAACATATTATTTCAACACTCGCTCCTTCAAGGACCAGTTGTTTGGAGATCTCTGGAATCTCAACCCATCTTACAGGTCATTGTCCCTTCTCTGTGATCTCTCAATGTTTGTGTTTTTATCATCAGAGCGAAGAACTCTGATCTCACTCTCCGCGTGAAGGAAGCCAGGGTTCTGCCACTGGCTGGCTTCTGTCTTAGGTAAGGGAGGGTTACGTGTGATCTCTCTTCCCTTCCTTCTCTACCACTCCCCTTCCTTTCCCTTCCCTTCGTCCGTATGATTGGCATGTCTAAAGTGAAAATTCCAGCGGCAATACGATGCCTGTTTGTCATAAAAATTTAATTATCAACCAAAAGGTGCTCATACACCTTTTGACACAGAAATGATCACTGTGAGACCCTGGTATTTTGCTAGCTTCACGCATTGTCTCCTTATCATAAGTGTCACTTACATTGTTTTGCTTTTACCTCTATCGGGATAATAAAGTTACTTGAGCGAAACAAATCAATTAAGCAAGGAATGCTAACCATCACTATTGTAGCTACTGTAGAGGAGCTGAGGGTAGATGAATGATAATGCCCGCCATAAAAGGCCTAGCGGGGAATCTAATTACTGACTAACACACAGCACAGCGTAATAGACAGTATGACATATACCAGGCAGCCCAGAAGGAGAAGACATGGATTTAACAATTGCTAATATGCATCTGAATGAGATAGTTCAATAAAATACTACATAGAAATTGTTTGTACACAATCACCTCACACATTTTCCCCACTTCGTCTCGTAAGAACAAACCGTGCGTGACCTGTTTTTAAGGCCCTCTCTATTTCTCGGTCACAGCCCACACGCCAATTATTGTCTGCACTTTAAAACTGGTCTGCGAGGTGTCTGGCCCAGCTACCCACTCCCAGAAAGATGGCCTCTTTGCAGCACAGTACTGCAGGGCATTGCCAATGTGGTTAGCAGAATGTAGGTTAGGCCAGGAAGTCTTTGTGAAAGAGTAGTTGTTGGTGGTTTGGCTCACAGCGCACAACTCTTTCCAAGGGTGTCTTTGCTGCTAGCTTTAGAAGTGATGAATGGAGGCCACAGGCTGCTTTGGACCCAGGACTCAGAAAAAGTTCATGAAATATGACATTATTGCCCTTGGAGACTAACCGGGAAAGCCCTCCAAGCTCACTCACAAGGCACAAGACCTCCTTTGGTCAGAGCTTGTTTTATACCATGCCCACTTGAGGGGAGGAGGTTTTAAAAGTCCACACATCCTTGTAATTGGCTTTCAAATGGTCTGCATGAACAGGACAGTCTGAGATATTAAAATTTCTCCACACACCACACCTCCCACTGAAAACCACGGAACAGGCCACCCATTTTCTGACTCACTGTTTGGCACTGATAAAGGTCCTGCTCACCACAGGCCCCAATGCTAGGAAAAACAAGTAGTTCTCTCCTAAACTCCCTCAAGAAGATGCCGAAAGATTCTTTGGCTTATTTCTTCATCTCTTTCCCTCTCCAAAGGAGAACACTATCCTTTACATTGTCAGGGAAGTTTTGTGTCATAAAAAGCAAACGATGGGCGTCAGAACCAAAGCCTACTCCCCTGTTTGCATGAACAGGACAGAGACTCGGGTCTCACTTGGCTTTCTGAATCATAAGGTGCAGTGTATGTAGGAGCAGACATTCAAATAGTGTTCATTTCAACCGATTTCACTGCAGAGCATCCACTGAGCACCACGTGAGCCTGAGCCATTAAAGAGACACTGAAGATCCGAAGGTGCCTGAGATGTGTTCCTGAAACCCAGGGAGCTGAACAAATATGGGGAACAGCCTCTCACAGCGGCTTGTGGGGGAGTTGGAACAGTAGCCATGCCCAAGGCACGGGGCAGTACCCCAAGGTTGGGAAGACCCTCACTGTGAAGAAAGAGGTATGAGATGTGGTGGAGGGCACAAACCGAATGATCTTCCAGATCTGTCTACAGGGGAAAACTACGGCTCAGAAGAAGTGCAGTGACTTACCTTACAACCAATGACTGCAAGTCTACCCTTGCTCTCAGACAAGAGCAAAGAGAAGGGGGAGCTGGAGAGCAAGCCGCTTGGGTAGCCCAGAGGGAAGTACCCACAGCAGCTGGAAGACTTCACATTTGAAGGAGAGTTTCTTCTTTTTCTTTTAAATAATAATGATCACTAAAAATATCTTTATAAAACAGCCATGGCTGCCAAGCACAAGAGGTTCCTTATCTTTACTTTATGTTATATGTGTTTAAAAATTGGCATAGGTACAACAGGAATATTTTAATATTTTTGTTATATTCTGGTGCACTGCTTATTGTTCAAGTGTTGTCAGAGACTGTTCTTTGGTTCCTGGCCACCCAGACCCGAATAATCACACAGAAATTATATTAATTACAACACTATTTGGCCAGTGTCTCAAGCGTATTTCTATCTAGCTCTTGCATCTTAAATTATAATTACATATATTGAGGGAGAATTTCATTGCATTCTAAAGAACCACATGAACCGCATAGAGGGATTCTTCTGGAAGACACTAGAGGGGGCTCTCCTAAGCAAATCTACAAGGTGGCAGGGAGGTATGTGAAGACTTCAGAAAAGTTCTATAGGACAATATATAGCTAATGCAGTTTTTTTGTTCTTTTGATCTGTAGCCACTTTCATTCAATTCCTATTCATGTCTGTCCTAGCTCTAGCTTTTAAAAAGGCCAAGTCAGTGAAATGACATCTTAGGGATTCACAGAATGACCCACGGCATTATGGCCAGGGATTCAATCACAGTATGACCATTGATGAATCATTGTATGAACGGTGTTCTGCTAAGGCCTGCATTGTACAAAAGAGTCCCCGAGGTAGAGATGAATACTACGTCTACATGGATAAATGAAATAAAAGTAAGACAGTGAAATGGGTCCTGTAAAACTTAAGGAACCTTCGTGGGCTCTCTGCAAATGCTTCCCATTCTGCTGTTGATTGTGCGCCTTCTCCCCTCTCTGACTGACGTCATTCCTCAGTGCTCCTCCGTCAGGTGGCTTCTCTTCTCTTGTCTTGAGCCTGACATTTCGGTTTCCCTTTGGACTCTTCCTCTTCCTCTGAGTTGCCACAGCTTTGTTGGCAAGACTGGTAGCACCCAGGTATGCTATCCTATCTGCAGGCAGCTCACATGTCCTGGAAAGCAAACTCAACACTTCTTCATGACAGCCGGTGTTTTCTCTGAACGTTTTTCCTGGCAAATGATGCCAGCATCACATTTGTATCAGGAATCTGAACATCATCCTGTTGTCTCTTTCTCTCTTTGACCCGTTCTTCTCTAGGAGTTACCTAAGAGTCATTGGCTTCAAGAAACAAAACGAACTCTCCATGGACTACATAGGGGACACATTTGAGAAACGATGACCAAGAAGCACAGACATCCACAGGAGTGATGGAATTGTGTGGTCTTCAATGAAGCTTATGACATGAACTGACATTCAGGTCTGAGAATGTCTCTTCCAGCACGCATGATTCTCTGATTCTCTCTCTCTCTCTCTCTCTCTCTCTCTCTCTCTCTCTCTCTATGTATGAGAAACTGTCCATGAGTTCATAGACACCGAGAATCAGTCCTCCATGACTGTATGAATGCGACCATAGCTGGTTTAAGATGCTCTTGCTCTTTACCTCAGGGATTATCATGTGGGATTCCCGATAACGTTGCATATCTGGCTCACACACCATATTCCCACAAGACTGTGAGCTCCTTTTTCATATCTATATTCCACAGGATGCCTTCAAATCTGTGATATACAGAGAGATCCAGTAGAGGCATGCAGAATGGATGCTGGTCTCTACCTTCGAAGGGTCACCTTTGTAGTAACCTCAGGATCAGCTGTTCTGTCTCATCACGAGATCACTACAGCAAGATCATCTCTGTCTTCTTCTACATCCCACCTAACTGAATTCTCTCGTCTCTCCTGTCTGTTGCCCCTATTTCAGCTGTGTGGTTACTTTGAAACCAAAGGCAAATCTGTGTGTACTTTTTCTAGTTGTTTAAATGACTTTCCGTTTTCCACAAAACACTAGCCAAAGTCTTATGTTGCCATGGGAGGACCTGTAGGACTTGGCCTTCCCTGCTTCCACCAGCTCAGTTCTTACTGTTCTGCACTCAGTCACAGCAGTCCCTTTAATGTCCCCATCAGAGTCCACCAGGACGCATCCCTCCCTCCTTTGCCTGAGAGACCTGTCACAGGTAATTTCATGGCCTCACCTCCATTTATTTCATCTCACCTGACACAGACACAGTGTGGCCCAGGCAGACGCCCTGTACTTCTTCCCACGCAGTGATCTTTCACGTGGCATTTCACAATGAATGCCCGCTACACATTTTATATTAATTCTGTACTCTGTGACTCATAGCGTTTAGCTCGTGCTTAAAGTGACAGATTTTTAATTTGTTCTCTCATCCAATATCTAATACAGTCTGTGTTTACTTTTAGGCAATGAAGAATGTTTTTGTATGGATTTGTAAACCAACCGAAAGATATTTATGGTGATTTTTTCATTTATTTCTCAGTTTGACCCATTCTTGTGGATTTATTTTTCAATATTACTGCTCAACTGTTTGTTGGCAAATAGGCCACATGTGCTCCAGTTTCTGTTGTGGGAGAGGATTTTTTTTTTAATATTTCAGTTCAAGTACAGTACCTCTTCTCCCTCCCCCCCCCCCAAAAATAGAAACACTCCTACAGAGATGGGAGGGGAGAAGAGCATTCCTAAAGAGGTTAGATGCGTATGTACGTACTTGTGGACTATGGATAGATGTATAGATAGATATACTTATCTTAGGGGAATACATAAGCACAAACACGTGTGTATGTGCACATGTGTGCCAACACCTGCAACCCTATCCATCAGGGGCATTGAAGGACATCCTAGGGGCTAAGTAAATGAACAAATAAATAAAATGTTTGGCATCCACATCCTGGTCTCTCACTTTGAAAACAATTAGTTTCTCAGAACAATAGCTGATGGGGTCCTTAGGTGATGGTCCAGAACTGCATATGCCAGGAAGTACAGAACTGATTAAAAGCATAAGGGGGAGGATATGCCACCCAGAGGTGGCAGCTATCCTACAAATGTCCCCATTGGCTAAATCTGGGTCCTTGAGCACCATGGTTACTTAATACAATAGTGGATCACAGACCATTAAAAATGCTTAAATCTTGAGTGGATATTGATAACAAAGAAATAAATAGATAAATAAATGGAGTGAGAGACAGATTGAGAGAGAGAGAGAGAGAGAGAGAGAGAGAGAGAGAGAGAGAGAGAGAATGAGATGAAAATGTTTGGTGCTGCCTGGAGGGAAGTTGGGGTTAAAAAAATATTATTTGAAACTATCACAGTAAAGATTGACCACTATGAGACTAGGGATCATAGATCTTGAGATTAAGTTTTGTAAAGAGCCAGACAACACTTTGGTTTTAGTTTCCCTGTACACATTGCTTATTACAAAAGTAACTAAGCTGCAATTGCACAGCAGAGAAATTAGGTATCAGAAACAGGCAATCAAAATCTCTTTGATCAGTAGGAGGTAGCTGCTATGGTATGTCTCCAGGTGGGCATCATGAGATGGATTCAGCGTCACCGAGGATGTGCTCAGGGGAGCAATCAGTAGTCTCTGTGTTCATGACCACAGTCTATGTGTTACATACTCTGTAATGAGAAACGTTTTCCTTTATAAAGGGAGTAAGTAGAGTTCTTCAAGTATGTCAGTTTAATTAAAACTACAAAGAAAACTTGAGAGCTGCTTAAGATTAGATACGGCTACAGGGATACAACCTGCAAATATGATGAACGAACTCCAGGCTGCAACTTATTCTGGAAGAAAACAAGTGGTATTAGGGACAACATTGAACTATTTGACAGTTGTGGTATGGGTGTCAAATTACAGGATTACAATGATGCTGATGCTGCTAACAATGTTGGCACTGACAGTGCAGTTAGTGACAGAACATTCTGATACACAGAAAGCATATTTAAAAGTGAAGCACCATACTGTGTATAATTTACCTCCAAGTGTTTCTATTTAAAAACAAGTTGTGATGGCGTGTTGATGGACTTAGAGCCACGCATAAAGCAAATGGAGTCAAATGTCAACAAGAGTCTGTGGAAAAGGTCTATGGTGATTTTACAACGGGATTATTCTTTATTTTCTGTTAAGTTTGAAATCACCTAAAACTACAAAGTCTAATTTATTTTAAATGCACCATGTACAGGGAGCATTCCCCAACCCTGATAGAGTCCATCTCTTGTGCTGTATTAACACAGTATCACTGAGACACCTGACTGCCACCTCGCTCTACCACATGCATGTTGACTCCCAAAGCACAAGCAATACAAGTAGGAGACGTTTGCCGAAGATTTGGAGATTGGATAGTGAGCCTTTCGGAGCAGGAGTTGTGGTTCTAGCATGTATGAGGGCCTAGGTTCAATCCATAGCACCAGAAGTGAAAGAAAGAAGAAAAAAAAACAAACAGGAAAAACAAGAATCAAAAGACAGTCCATACGCTACTCCTTCCCCCAGCATATGGGCTGATGGGAGTCATTCTCAAGGTCTGTTCTTAGGGTCTCGCCTGTCACCATGGAGCCCCAAACCTCTCACCTCTCTGTGCCCTGAATTATGGCACGCCATCCTCTCAGAACTGTTCTAAACATTCCTCATGCTGAGCAAGTTCATCACAGCTCATTCCCTTCCCTACCAGCCCAACAAAGTCATCTCTAACTAACCATCCAGAGGTGCAATTAGCCCCTATGCAGACTGATCGGCTGACTTCAGAGCTCTGTTACGGGATATGATTTTGTGTCCTTTGCCATGTCTGCTGGTATGTTGTTGGTTTTCTAGGGCTGCGATGAGGCTGCATCATCAAGGAAAGTTCTATAAGGAAGAGTTTAACAGCTCCAGAGCGCCAGAGTCTACGACAATAGAGTGAGGGCATGGTAGCAGGAGGCGGGAGCGGCAGCTGACAACTCGCATCTTGATCCATAAACAGGAGCTAGACTGAACACCGGGAATGGCCGGGATCTTTTGAAATTTCAAAGCCTACCTGGGGCAACACACCTCCTCCAACAAAGCCACGCACACTCGAATACTTCCCAAATAGTTTCACCATTTGCCGACCAAGTATTCAAATGCATGAGCCTATAGAGGCAATTCTCATTCAAACCACCACAGCTATAAAACAATATTTGCAGTCAAAATTTTATTCAACGCTTAACCTCCCCCTACACTGATGTATTCATTAATAAGATTCCCATTTCCTAGGTGACGAACTCTGGAATTTGGAGCAGTTTGGTGCCCAGGCTCCTTAACCGTCTGTTTGAGCCTTGGCTTCCTGCTTCTACAATGGCTGACTTCCAGATTTGGGGAAGATCACCAGAATGAGTGTACGTGATGTCTAGAAGTAGGCGGCACCACGGGGCAGGTACAGCACAAGTGTTTCTATGATCAGTTTGCACAACTTTAATTAACAATCATTGGGCAGTCAGAAGGGGCAAGGGAAGAACTCTGCTGCCATCTGGTGGCCACATTGGACTATGACTCTCACTAAGGACTGAAAGTTCACTCTGCAAAATCAAATTGTGAAGACGTCATTCAGATGCTGAATAACTATTCCATGTTAATATCAGATTTGAAGAAGGAGGATTTTCAAGCCTGAGTCAAACAACAATTGCTCCCGGAAATTGGCCTGCATCTTAGTGCCAAGTCTCTCTTCATCTTGCCATTGAAGCAATGCTTTTTTTTTATTTCATTGTGTTTGTTTTGATTCACATTGCTAGAAAGTTATAACATGTTACAACATATCCTGAATACTTAACCTTCCACAATGCTCCAATGGATTAAAAATATGCTACTTTATCAATGTGAAATATTGAGGCGCAAAGATTTTGCTGTCAACTCCCACATACTCCCTGGGAGTCAGCCAGTCAAGCCAGCCAGCTAATCAGGTAGATGATCTTCAGACCTTCATGCTCCCTCCTCTCCTCCAAATCCAACCCCCGTCTCATCTCCGGAACTCTGTAGCAGACCACAGGAACTAGTCTCTCCTCCATCCCTGCACCTGATCCTGGGGTCACAGCCTGCTTTCCTCTCTCCTGTGGCCTTCATCTAGCCCCTCTCCATCCCTAAGTGTCAAACTCCCAATACCAAGAAACATCTTCTCACCAGGATCTCCAGTGGTCACACCTGACAGGATCTCAGAAGCATTCCCAACTGACAGCCACCATACTCTCCTAAGAACCAGAGAGGGCAACAGAAGCCAGGGAATGGAACACCCACCCAACAAACACAAGGCCAGATAGTAGCTCCTAGAATCACAGTTATCCCAAATACAGATGTTTAGACACCAGCTTAACCCCACAACCAATAACCGTCAGGACAAGTCATCTCTGCTAAAGTCCAGCCACCCTACTACGGTAGGCCCTATGCAATGCAATATAACTGAAGCAGGTGAGGACATCAAAAGTGTCTCAATGAATATGTTAGAGGTCCTTAAAAATGAAGAAAATAAATACCTTAGTACAAGCTATAAAAACACAAGAGGTGGAATGAAGTGAGGCAAACAGTTCAGGACTTAAAGTGGAAATAAATGAATAAAGAAAACCCAAACTGAGGAAAACTGAAAATTAAAAATATAGAAATTGGAATAGAAAATTAAGAGGCAAGCCTCACTAGCAGAACACAAGAGACAGAAGAGAAAAACCTCAATTATTGAACACAACATAAAAAATGGATATATTGGTCAAAAATGTTAAATCTAATTTATATATATATATATATACATACATACATACATGAAACATACAGTAAATCTGGGACACTGTGAGAAGACCAAATCTATAAATAATAGGAATAAAGGAAGGAAAGAAACCCAGGTCAGAAGCACAGAAAATATTTTAAATACAATCATAGAAGAAAATTTCTCCAACATGAAGAAGAAGGAGCTTACCAAAGTACAAGAAACATACAGAATATCAAATAGGATGGTCCAGAAAAGAAATTCCCAATGTCACATAAAAATCGAAACACTAAATATACATAAGTAAGAAAGGATATTTAAAACCACAAGGGAGAAAGACCAAGTAACATATAAAGGCACACTAATTGGAATAACACTCAATTTCTCAATGGAGACTCTAAAAGTCAGAACAACCTAGATCCACGCTTTAGAAACTCTAAAAAGGCACAGATTCCAGCCCAGACTACTATAGCCAGCACAGCTTTCAATCACAATAGGAGGAGAAAGAAAGACATTGTGATAAAACCAAATTTAAGAAGTATCTTCTACAAATCCAGTTCTATATAAGGCACTAGAGGCGAACTTCAGCTGAAGAGTCTAACCACACCCAAGAAACAGAAGGGATAAATAACCAGCAAATGAAAAGAAAGGATGGGGGGGCATCATCTCAACAAAATAACAACAATCAACAAACTCTGCTGACAGATAACTCTCAACCCCTGTGGTCTCAATTCCCCAATAGAAAGACGCAGACTAACAGAATGGGTTCTACATCCAAGAAACACACCTTAGCATCAACGATAGACATCACCTCAGGATAAAAGGACAGAAAATGATATTCCAAGCAAACAAATCCAAGAAGCAAGTCAACGTAGTCATTTTAATATTTGACAAAAGAGACTTCAAACCAAAACTAATCAAAAGAGATAGGGACGGTGACTACATACTCATCACAGGCAAATTTGCTGAGAGGATATTGCAATTTTCAGCATCTCTGCACCAAACACAAGGGCCCTCAATTCATAAAAGAAACACTATTACATCCTAAATCACACAGCGGCTCTCACACAGTGACCATAGATGGTGTCATTAATACACCAGCTTCACCAATGGAGAGATCATCCAGTCAGAAACCAGACAGAGAAATGATGTAGCTGCCCGGCATCCTCCACATGGACCAGAGAGTTACAAAACAACCCAAACACAAGAGCCCATACCTTCTTTCCAGCCACTCTCAATAGACACAGGAAAACTGAAACAACTCCCAGGATCCTATCTGAACACTGTGATTTAGAGTTGGATGTTAAGAACAATAGAAAACTTATAAACCTATGAAAACTTAACAATTCAATAATGAATGAAAAATGACTCAAGAAAGAAATTAGTAAAGGGATTAAAAGATTTTTTTAAAGAATTGAATGAAAATGAAAACAAAACATAGCCAAACTTATGGCTACAATGAGGCAGCTCTAAGAGACAAGTTCAGAGCACTGAGATATAAAAAGTTCTGAGCTATCATATTAGCAACTTAACAGCTCACCTGAAAGCTCTAGAACAAAAAGAGTAAATAACCCTCAAAGGGAGGAGATGGCAAGGAATAAGCAAACTCATGACTGAAATCAATAAATAGAAACAACAAACAACACATAGAGTCAATGAAATAAATTGTTGATTCTTTGAGAAAATCAGTAAAACTGACAGACCCTTAGCCAAATTAACTAAAAGGAGAAGAGAGAATGTCCAAATTCACAATTTTAGAGATAAAAATTGGAACATAACAGCAGGCACAAAGGAAATCCAGAGGGCATAAAGCAAATCATAAGGGCATACTTAAAAAAACCTGTAATCTACCAAATTGGAAAATCTCAAAGAAAAGGATAATTTTCTTGAAATTTACCGCTTACAGAAGTTAAATCAAAATCAGATAATCAATTTAAGCACACCTTTAAATCCCCAGTGAAATAAAACTGGTAATTAAGTCTCCCAACCAAAAGGAAGAAAGAAAGAAAGAAAGAGAGGAAGGAAGGAAGGAAGGAAGGAAGGAAGGAAGGAAGGAAGGAAGGAAGGAAGGAAGGAAGGAAGGAAGGAAGGAAAACAGTTCAGTCCAGGGCCAGATGCTTTTAGTGCAGAATTCTACAAGACTTTTAAGGAAGAGATAACCCAAATACTCCTCAAATTATTCCACAAAACAGAAACAAAAGGAGTGTTGCTCAATTCTTTATGAAGCCACAGTTACTGTGATACTCAAGCCACATGAAGACCCAACAAAGAAAGAGTTACTTTATGAACACAGATGCAAAACTTCTCAGTAAAACCCTTGCAGACTGAATTTAAGACCACTTGAAAAGGTCATCCACGCTGATCAAGCAGGCATCGAGAAGATGAGACCCTGCCCTTTTATAGCATAAGGGCACTCACTATTTGAGAGGCTGCTTAAGTCCTGGATCTCCTACCACTGTCTTTCCCCGTTATGTGCTTTTCTTGTTTGTTTGTTTAATTAGATGTTTAAAAGGAATGACAGATTTAAGTGCTAGAAACCATTAAGAGAAAGAAACCATATCTTCTCTTAACAAATATTTGGTAATAATCTGCAGGGTCTAGGTGGGCTGGCTTTGTTAATCGTTTCTGGAAGCAGTAGGCCATAGACATTTTGCCCAGGCCAGAAAACAACAGTCTTGACCCTGGTCTTGTTTCTTTCTTGCTGCTCTTTTGTATCGATTCTTTCTTCTTCATGAACTCCTTGACTCCGAGAACCGACACAAATAGCTCCGTGCAGGAAACCCATTACGTGTTTTCTTCCGGCCTTCCCTGGGAGCTGAAATAAAACCATAGGGGGAGAGCACAGCAAAAGGAGGCTCCGGGTAAATCTCCATTCTTCCTGTCCGGCTCTGCTCAGTGATCGTGACCTTGGGGTTATTCCTAAGCAAGGCCACAGCCTCCCTGTCAGTGGTCATTGAAGTTCCATTTAGCCCCTGCGGTGGGGGGTGGGTCCCTTCTGGACGTTATCGCCTGTGTTCTGTGGGGCATCCAGTTCCTGTCTTCTACCTGTCCTGTTGAAAGATTTTTCTAGCTTTTCTTTCCAGTGCCTATGGACAGACTTGTTGGTGTCTGTCAGTGTTTCCTAATTTCCCACCTCCTTTCTGTTGTCTCTCAGCTTCAGGCCACACGGCTCTCATTGTGGCCTACTGGACTCCTCTAAGTGCAGACCCAAATCCAGTGCAAGAGCCCAGACACTTATTATGAAGGAGGCTGCGTTCTTAAAGGCTAATTCCCCTTCACTGAAACGATGTGCCAATCCTACTAAATTAGTTTCTTGCAATTCTTCCAAACACTAGGATTTTGCCATCGGGGAAAAAGCAGACCACTCCCTTTCCCTTTCAACCTGGCAGGATTTTAAGTCTGCTGGGCTGAAGGGCTACATTTGACCCCACAGTGAAAGCTGCCAACTAATGGCTCAGTGGGTCCAGGTGGCAAAGGCTTTGGTTCAGTGGCTACCAGATGGGCAAAGCTAAGCAGCAATTCCTGTAGTAGTTCTTGAGTTCAGGTGTAATCCCTCTTGCAAAGCCAAGGTCAAGGAACTTGTGACTGTCAGTATGAAAAGGTGTAAATGAGTTTTGTAAATCAACAGATGGCTAGGACCCCCTTGCCATCTACTGGGAGAGTCTATACTCTTCCAAGGGCCTAGACTTCTGCCCAGTGATGAACTTGGTTATTTTCTTCTTTTTTTCCCCCAGATGCTGCTGCAGCTGGACCTCTATTAACCACATCACTCCTTTCCAAATTTTGCCATGAATACCCAGTGCAGATGAAGGGGAGGATCATTTTCTATTTCTGTAGCTTAAAGGTCTTTTCTGATTCATATGGACTGAGAAGGTGGAATGCCCCCATAATCTTTCTATTATTTGAAGGATGTAGCTTGAGCTGCAGCTATCTTACAGAAGTGAGTAGTCCTATAAGGTGGCCAGCCTTACCCTTAGGTACAAATAGCTACCTGGTGATGAAACATGACTTTATTAGTTGCTATCTCAATGAAGACTATAGGATTTCCCCAAGTCCATCAGTCTTGGGTCAGGGACAGTTGGGAGAGTGGGCAACTGAACTCTTGCCAACTACTGTCCTTTTCACCTGTTTTACTCACTTCAAACTCCTGGGTAAAGGTAAGTGGGATGCAGCCCAGACGATTAGGATTTTTCAGTGTTACTTAGCATTTGTATGCTTCAATATATATTAAATGGGGATAAAAGCCATTATTGCTAATTTATACCACATTTGAGCTGTATTTTGGTATTCATTCTGCATGTTTTATGTTTCCTTAATAATTAATAACAAATGACTTAAGTTTTTATGGCAGATAATATTGTTAAGCAACAGAAATGTTGCTCATAAGAGCATTAAATAAAGGAAGTGTGCATAAGCAAAATGATGCCTACTAATTCTTTGAGGTTCTCATTTTTGTTGGGGGCGTTTTCAACTCATGTGAGCATTAGCTATTATCAAGCCAGAAGTTCTCCAATGATGTGTCATTATTCTTTTCCTCTGGCATGCTGGTGAGGCAATTCTAATTCCTTCTTGGGTCTCTGTATATGAGTGGCACCTGAATACCGCCAGTCATAAGTCATTAAAATGTCATGACCTTTTAAGTGCTACTGGAAGGCCACTCTTTAAACAAATAAATTCTCAGTATGTTTTATAGAGGGTAAAGCTTAATTCCGTTAAGATGCCCACTTTATCGATGAGGGTGTAGTGTTAGGAAAAGTATTATCCAAGTTTTACTATTACACTACAGTATGGCAGAGCCCAATTGAAATTAATGCCTGTAACATCACCTGGTACACCATACAGCTTCCTATGCAGACTGGGGCGTGAAGAAAATGAGAGGATGAATGCAGAAAGTGCCTGGCGGATCCTGAAGCACCACGTGACACTAACAAATATTTGCTATTACGTTAAGTGAGGGATCCATGGAATTGGCTGGACTCTTCCTTACAGCTTCTATTTTTATACAGTGTGCTTCTTCCCTCTCCTTTCTTCGTATGTTGCTCCAAGACCGTCATCCAATTAGCGTTGTAATCTCTCATTTCTGTATAATCTGAGCCAGCTCCCCAGGTACTCAGGTCTCAGCCAATACCACAGGAAGCCAGAAAGTTGAATGGCCTCTTTGGGGTTGTCATGAGAACAAGGAATCCGCACTTTTGTACACCATCATTGATCAGTCACCAGATGCAGGTTGCCCTGGGAAGGGGTGTGATTTTCTACAGCTGAGGCCATCCTCAAACGGCTCCACAGCTGAGGCTGGGAGAGCATTTTCATTTTCATTCCTAAGATGAAAGGAAGTGTCACATGCCACATGTACCAGTTTTAGTAATAATTGGATATCTTTTTAAAATTTTGCTTCATTATACAATTTTCATATTTAAATATCTTTTGAGAGTTTATGATTTGAGCTTATCTAGTCTTATTTCAGTAGGAAAAAGCACATTTTAACTAATTGTGTTAAGAGTCGGGGCCATTTCTCTAGCATCTCCAGTCTGTGATATGTCTCCCCCTCCCTAGTTCTTCTCTCCCTTAAGTGCTGGGTGAACCAAGCCTCCTTCAAAGTTCAGCCATTTGTCAGTGAGAGAAACAACCCCAGACTTGTATTTTTTTTCTTTCAATGAACATCAGTACCTTTCAAAATCCAACCTTAGACTAGTGGACGTTGAGGTACTAGAGACACCATTAGATGAAATAGGATCTACCTCGGGGCTGTGGGATTTATAGAAATAGGATCATGAGATTTATAACCATGGAGGCCTTTGGAAAGAATGTGTGTGGTCATAAATTAGTTATAGAAGTAGAAGCTACATTTCTCTGGAAGGAAGCATGAAGGCAAGGCTCCACTAGATGCTGTTGGCACAGCAGATAAGTATGCCTCATCCAAACTACTAGGGAACAGAGTGTTTCAGTTTCATTGTTCAGATTTTGAATCAGTATTAACATAAGGTTATATTTTAGGGTTGGGGCCCATATAATTTATATTTATCTAAACCATATACTTATATCTCAAACACAATTTTATATTATGTCTTAAATGCCTCTTCATCGGTTGGAACCAAAGGAAAAGCGTGGGATTTTTGTGCAGGCGACTGACACCTGACTTCCAAGCTTAGGGACATTTTAGGTTTTTGATTAAAGATGCTCATTCAATGCATGCTTCGAATATGCAAAATATTTTGAAATTGTGGATGTGTCTGACACACACATACAAACTATAGAGACAGAATCCTGTAAAATGATCAGCGTCAAAGTAAAATCTGAAAGCTAAGAAACCCAAAGGAACGGGAGTGACATCCTGGCCAATCAACATAAGAACAGAACTCTCACCCCAAAGGCAATGAAAAACATGGCGTCATATAGAGTAACCATCACTTAGGAACCCAGAGTTAGGTTACCTTGGATTCTATTCTCCAACATGATATCTTTCTCATGATGTTTTTACAGATTCATTGCAAAGGGTCCATACATGCACTGGTAGAATCATCAGATACCAGATCACAGAAAAGGGGGAAATCTCAGCTTTAGGTCTTGGATGTTGTCTGACCACATTCTGAAACTCTTGGCTGGTGGAAACTAGTGTTCTGTTTGTACAATCCCAAGGATTTACCTATTTACCAAAAGATGTTAGGTCAAACAGAAATAGGCAAAGAATGACCGTGAAAGGGGCGAAATACAGCCCAACATAAACTGGGATCAAACTTTATACCTGCAGCATTCCGACCTCACCACAATCACTGAACTTCTAACCAGTGGATCTGCCTTGCAGAAGGTCCAATGTGAGGAACAGTGTTCTTTTGTTAGTTATTTGCTTGCTTTCTTAAATTATTTTGTTTTTGTTTCTTGCCCCCGTCATCACATGTCTAAGTCCTACACATCTGTCTGTGTGTGTGTGTGTGTGTGTGTGTGTGTGTGTGTCTGTCTGTCTGTCTGTCTGTCTGTCTGTCTATCTATCTATCTATCTGTCTATCTAGTCTCACTCTATAGTTCTGGCTGACTTGGAACTCACTATGTATTCCAGGCTAGTCTCAAACCCCAGAGATCTATCTCTCTCTGCCTCCCATGTGCTGTAATTAAAGGTGTGTGCCACCACAGAACACTTCTCTGAGATTCAATTGAGCACAAAACATGACTCTCCACTTTTTTGTAGTTGATGTCTCAACTCTCTTAAAGCTTCTTTAAGGAGGAAAAAAAGACAAAGAAGCTAAACTCTTGGCTTAGGGATCCCCACTTAATATGGAATCATCTAGGTTTTCTCTCACAAATGTCAGACAGGAGTCCTAAATTTCATTGACAGTGGGGATAAGGTGTGTGTGTGTGTGTGTGTGTGTGTGTGTGTGTGTGTGTGTGTGTGTGTGTGTGTGTTTGCGGGTATGCACATAACAGTGCTTGTTTCATCTTCGTGAGGGCCAGGTCTCTGGTGGCTCCAAACCTCTGGACTGATCACGTGTGCCGCACAGCGTGTTTCTCGGCCCTACGAATATTTAACAAGCATTAATGCTGAAAGAGAAAATTCTTTGCTGATACCAACTTCTAGGCAGATGACAAGCGCGATTGTCCAGTTGTCATTCTCGCCCCAGGGGCTAAGCAAGATACATTAACGAGAGCCTGGCTGCCGCAGGCTCTCCGTCCCCCTGTGAGGCTACTTCTCCACTTAGCTATCCCTTCGCTCTCCCTCTTGCCTGTGGCCTGCTGCAGAGATTAGAGATCTGAAGAAGGGCACAGGCAGGGAGAGACAGTGACAGTTTTATGGAGTGTGTTTCCTTTTGAAACCTGACATTAGAAAAGCACACTGTGGACCCCCTTTAATAAGCTTCCCCTGCTAGGGACTCTCGCTGTTATTCCTTTAGACACCCTAAGAGCCCTGAGGGTCTCGCTATAAGGTAATCACCAATGTACATAAGAGCAATGTTCTGTGAACTGTGTACCTTGGATTATTGGCAGACACCAGGAGAATTGGGAGTCTTTCTTCCTTTTCCCTGCCATAAAACAAGAACATGGCTGTGCCCTAAGGGATCATCTTCAAAGATAGAGCGTGTACTTCTGATCAATATGCCAGTGTGACTACTTGAAAAAAAAAAGAAAGAAAGAAAACGGTTAGAATGGTATTAGAAGCTAAACTTAAAAATCGTATGTCAGCCTTGCACTGCTAGAGTCTTGCTTTGGTTGCAGCAACCCAATAATAAGTAATGCAAAGTGAGCATTTGTTAGGTGCCTGGCGCTGGGCTAAGCACTCTGCAGGCCCGATTTCCCTTAATCCGTCCACAGCCCCAGGCAGCAGGGACTATTCTTAGCCCTAGTTTGCAAATGAGGAAATTAGGGTTTAGAGTAATTTGCACAAGATGATTCAAATAGCTGCGTGGATGCTGACCTAGTGAGGGCTATGGCATAGCAGAACTTCCCAGCCAGCAGCCACCATGCTCCGCTCGCTCTCATTAGTCATCAGAGAACAGCCAAGAGAAGAGGGATCTCATTTCCACTTCTCCGGGGTTCTCCACGGCCCACTGTGGCGCCTTCACACCTCCAGAGAATTCCTATTAGAATCTTGAGCTCAAAATTGTAGCAAGGTTTATAAAGTTAGGCAGTCGATTCCACGCAGCCTTGGGTATGGCTCAGACTTCCAACTTCTGACCTTCACTTCATGTCCACCTCAGACTTCACAGGGCCTCTGACTATGGCCAGACCTTTACAGTCAAAGCCCTTCGTGGTCTGCTGCTGGGTGAACCGTCGCACTCTAGCTTGGATACTAACCCACAGCGCCCTGTGCACCCTGCATGGTGCTACCTCAATCTACCCAGGCTCACACAAGCATGATCTGGTAGACCTTGTCCACTCACTTCCCTTTCCTCATCTGAAGAACCTTAACCTGCCTGTTCTTGAAAGAGTATTTTAAGTATTGCCATTGATGTCAGCTACTAAGAACCTTTGCAGGGTTAAAACTATAATGACACAAATCCCTAGAGAATCTGACCAATAGAATATGTATATCTACGCAGATCTTTCTCTCTCTCTCTCTCTGTGTGTATGTGTAGATATATGAATATGTATATGTACATGTGTGCGTATTATCATTCTTTGTCATCTATCATCTATTTTCCTATTTAAGATTTTAAATATCTGTATGTATGTGTGTCTTTATGTCTCTATGAGGATGTGCATATAAGTACTGATGCCCATAGAGGCTAGAGGCAACCTCTCCGCCTGGAGCTGAAATTACAAGCTGTTGTAATTCAGGTCCTCTGCAAGAGCGGCATGTCCTCTGAAGTTCTGAGCCATCTCAACAGCTGCTGTCATCTCTCTATCTCTCTGCTGACCTATCTGCTAACCTATCTATCATCTATCTGTCTATCTGTCTGTATGTCTACCTATCTATCTACCATCTATCTATTGCTTTTTATTGAAACAGTAAAGGAATTAATTTATGTAGATATTATGATGTCTCATGAAACTGAAATATAGAGGGCCAGCCGGCGTCTGTAACCTCAAGGAGGAGCTGCTATGGCTGCTGGATTCTCAAGGACATCTAGAGGCAAAGATGTCCTTCTATAGGCACCCAAGTCTTTTCTTACAGAGCTAGCGACTGCTTGGATAAAGTTCATCCACATAATGGAGAAAGATAAGCCTAACTCAAAGTCTACCAATGAAAATTCAAACCCTATCCCGGATCATGGTGGCACATGCCTTTAATCTCAGCATGTGGGAGAAATAGACAGGCAGATCTCTGTGAGTTGTAGGCCAGCCTGGTCTACATAGAAAGTAACAGTTTCAGGACAGGCTCCAAAGATACAGAGAAACCCTGTCTGGTAAAAAAAAGAAAAGAAAGAAGGTAAATGTGAATCCTATCTAAAAAATAGCATTTTTTTCATAGCAGCAGTTAGACTAAGGTCGGACCAATAAGGTCTGACCAAAACTTAGCAACACACTCGCACCACATTTACACATTATATTGAGCATAACATATTCTGATATTGTTCATCATCTACTCATTTATATGTCAATGAGATACTTGAGACAAACTATTACAGGCAGCAATCATCAGGTTTAAGCTACCTGTTGGCCGTATGTAAAAACATACACTTGTTCTACATACATATCTGTAAGCATTGCAGCTGTTCTCAAAAACATGTCCCCAGAGTGACTCACTCAGTGGCCAAAACAAAGATGGCAGAGAACACAGAAATATCTATAACCATCTATTGCAGTGAACTGATACAGTAGACTGGGGAACTCCCTAATTAAAATGTGAAGCTTGCTTTTTTCTGATGCTTTTCCTTGGTCGAATGACACATCTCATGAATGTATGTGCCTACCTCTGACAAGAAAGCAAACCCTGTCGCTTGTTTCAGCAGCTCAATGGATTAATTGAAAGTGCACCCTATTGGGTGACTGGTAAATGAATCTCCCAGTGATATGCTTTTTTTTTATTATTTTTTAAAACAGTAACTTCTGCTTTGGTTACGCTCTACCCAGTTAGGTACCCTGATTTCTCTGGAGTGATGAGGGGTAAGGAGGCAGTCCATACTCTTCTGTCCACTAGGTGGTGATGGAATCCCACCTCTGGCCATCTTAGTACTTCCTGCTCTCTGACCAAAGTCTGGGGTGAAAACATCTAATCCGGAGCAGAACACAGCTGGGAATTGCAGGTTAACTGAGTAAGCCACTTTAATTTTCTTGGGAAAATAATTGTGCTCACACATCAGGTAAGAGGTTCCTGAGGCACCAAGACTTGCAGTGTGGCTTTTTTCCTAGATCCTAGGCTAGAGGAAACTTCTCCCCCGCTTCACACAATCCCCACCTCGCCCTTAACAGCCAGGTCAAGCCTGACCTTGCCACTAGCCCACTGAAAACCTGCTAACTTCACCCTGAAAACAAAGACAGAGCTGAGACCTTGCCCCCTCTGTCGGAGTCTTCCAGTGCTCTCTTGGTCTCTAACAGCTTCCTGTCCACTGCAGGCTCCCAATCAGCAGATAACAACCCAAATCAGTCATCGTCACCCTCTTCTTCATGGGACTTACTTATTCCTTGACACAACCACAAGAAATATAAATAGTTAGAGTTAAAACACAATTCTTAAATCAGTCAAACTTGGACGTCTAGGCATTAAAAGATATTTCTCTTTTCTCTCCATTTTCCTATTCTTTCCTGCTCTTCTAACTGAATTTATAGCAGCTCAGCAGCTAATCATTCTTGATGGGCAACCATTCCCAAGTCAAGGATCACTTGCAGTTTTTGCTCATCTGGTGTTCAGGCCATGCAACAGGGTGCGCGGATGCATATGCACGTGCAGAACACATGCTCATAGAAGTTGCTCGATGCTGACCCTTTTTTCTAGAACCATTATGCAGGAACTTACTTCTCCACATGACTTCAAAATCCTTCACCTTCAGGACCTCATTTTCCAGTTGGTGATAACAAGGAACATGAATTATTATCTTCCATTTATAGGTAGGGACAATAGGTCCAGAAGAAAACGATCTTCTCAAGAATATAAAGCGAGTCACTGGAGGAAGCTGCCCAGTTCTCTGTGCCAAGTAGCCCTTGGTGCATTTTTCCATTTAGGGGAGAGCAGGTTATCCTAAACCCTGAACCCTGTAAAAGTCCAATTAGTATCTCTTGAATTAGTCTGGAAGCCTGGACTTTCTATGACCTACTCTCTTGGTGGCCACCATTGCCTTTTGTTCTTGTCTCTTTTTACTGCTCTCTGGTCAGCAGCAGGACAGCTCATCAATGCAGTCTTCAGGTGGATCAATAGCAACAATATCTCATTACTGGGAGAATCAGATCGCTACAGCAGGCTAGTTCTGATTTCCTTCAAGTCAGAACATTTTAGAGGATTAAGCATGGTTCACTTCCAACCTCTTCATACCAGTGATCTGAAACTCCCAGCCAAAGTCAACCTTTGAGACGGGGCTCTGGAAAGCAAGTCTGTAGAGTAACAGTGAGGCAGACCCTCAGACTGTGCAACTGTAGCAAAGCCTACACATGCTATTCTATCCGTCAAGACTCTATATATTTCGCCTACACTCCCCTTTAGCGGATATTAATTGGTTATTCCTTGAAACTCACTCTAAATGTCATGGCTATTTGTCTTGAGATCTTTCTTACAAAGTCTTATATTAGAGCTATGTATCACAAGTTATTCCCCGGTGCTCATCTCACGAGAACCATGCTCTCCTAAGGAGGCTATATCACGCCCTGTTTGCCTTGTGCTGCACCTGGAGGTAGCACACTGTGTGTCCCCAGGGCAGTGTCATAGGACAATGTTACACGTCCACAGGAAGCTTCAATAAATGCTTGGTGAATAGAATTCAATTCTCCCAACTACCTGCACAGTTTTTTAGCCAAGTCTTATTCATTCAGAATTGAACCAGACTTGTCTTCCTGAGACAGCACAATCTTCATGTCATTTCTCTGCTGATACTTTCTTCGTGTTCTCCCACTGCCCTATAATTATGTCTGAAGCAGGGAGCACAGAATGGAAAGTCAACTCGATTCACTTGGATCCAATTTTTTTCAGTTTTATCTGCCTCTGCTTCCACCATCCCATCCTTTACTGCCCATAGGCTTTGTGTGCCCTTTGAACAATTGTTTCCTAGCTTTCCCTACACGCTGTCATTTGAAAGTCGTGTTTGCACCTGAAATCTCCTCTTCCGCAAAGTCTTTGCTGAAAGGAAGGCGAGGAACGGAGAACAGATTATTAGATTTCATAGAGAAGAGCAGAAAATGAACTTTTTCCGTGGTTGGGACCAAAATGAGATCCCTGGAGGCAAGGAAAGCAAGGAGAGGTGAGAGCAGCGTGTGTGATTCATTTATTTGGTTGCTTGGCAGTAACAATGATCAGTAGTGTCAGAACGGAGGGAACTCGGCGCCGACAAAGGCTTGTGCTTGCGTTATTCATGTGGTTGTCTTTTCAAAGGCATTGTGCTTGGGATGTGCACATGCGTTGTCCCCAGTGTGGGTAGAAACAGTAGTACCATCTAGAGAAAAGAGTTCAGAAGTGACTGGACAGGGACAGCCTGAGTGTAATTGTGTCTCTGCCAAAAGCCTAAAGCTGTGTTTCCGGCTACTTCTCACGGTTTGCCTCCTCTCCAACTTTCTCTTAAATTCCTGTGATGTCCTTGCTGGACTCATCAGTGACAGTCCTTGTTTTCCACCTCTGCTCTAGCCCCTCTTCCTCACCAGTACCCACCATCATTCTTTCATGAGACTTCAAATCCCCTTCACTGATGCTAAATATTATCTCTATCTGTTGAAAGACCAACCCTCTTGAATCCAAACATTTCTTATAGTTGCCATTCCATCACACAATTAAGATATGATAGAAAACTCCATAAATAATACATATTGATTCCATATTTGTGTTTTGTTACAAGGTTCTGGTGGCTCCCACAACTGCCAAAGTGTTTAGCAAATTTTGCTGTCCATGCGTTCCCCCACTGTACATGCCTCAAGTTTCCTCCTATGACACCTAAGCCGGCATGACCTTTCTGCTGTCCTCCCACACGTTGTCCTTCTTCACTTTCTCAAAAGAGGACCCCAGTTCTACGTTTGAACAGGACACAGGATATGTTGGGTAGGAAACCTCTCAACCTCCCATGAGCATATCCTTTCCCTAGGCCTTCCTCTTCATTTTCGCGGCTGTTACAGGGAGAGCTGCCCCTCCTCCTTTCTAAGGTACCAGTTTGGCCTGAGCTTTGGAGGTAAGCCATTCCCGATCTCTTAGAAGACATGAGTTCTTGTTAAGTTTCTCTGCTTGGCTTGCTTTCTCAGTTTCAACATCACCATCTCCATTTCAGTCATGTTTATGCTCAGGTCTTTCCAAAACAAGAAAACTACTTACAGTTTGTATAATACTGTTTTCCCAGTTTTCATTTTACCTGACAGTTGAGCGGATTTAAACATCACTAGCTTTACCATCTTTCTCCAACCTCCTCCTTCCCTACTCTCCATGACTTAATGTCCAGCCTGATTATCTATTTGGCATTGTTTTTCAGTGTCTCCTTTGCAGAATCATCTTATAACGATGGGTATGATAAATGATCATGATAGTAATAATTAAGAAGCAAGAGAAGAAACAACTAATATTTGGCAAGTACTCATTATGTGGACACACTGTTCTCAGGACTTTGCCATTTTGTTAAATAGTTCCAGAGCCCTAGGGGGTAAGTATTATTAGTTTTAATTATATCAATGAGGGAATGGTGAAGCTAGGGAGCTAAGGAAATTGCTTGAGGCTGCCTCTCTAATGTGTAACAGACTGCAATTTACACAAAGGCAATCTGGATTCAGAGTCCCAACCCTCTCCTCCTGAACTTTAGCTTCCCGTTTTCTTAATTACTCAGTATTGGATACCACTGCATGCCCTTCTGTGTGCCCTGAATTTTATTGATCTCTATGAAACAATTATGTAGGAGTTTATTTCTCTAGCCTTGACTTCCACTTGAAACCTCAGACATCAGATTTCCTACCAGACAGTTCTCTTTCATTTGATGTATTCATTTAGAAAGCATAAAGGCTTTCCAGTGTAAATCCAATATCAAACTGGTACTTTTCCTAGCTTCTGGTCTTTTCTAGTCATTTTGGCCGATAGCACCACCATTCATTAAGGAGAGAATGCTAAAATTCTAGAAGTAACAGCCTTCAATAGCTGAAATGACTGTGACCTAAGAAGTCACATGTCACACTGATCTTTACTCTTTCCTTCCTTCCTTCCTTCCTTCTTTCCTTCCTCCCTCCCTCCCTCCCTCCCTTCCTTCCTCCCTCCCTCCCTCCCTCCCTCCCTCCCTCCCTCCCTTTCTTCCTTCCTTCCTTCCTTCCTTCCCTTCCTTCCTTCTCCTTCCTTCCTTTCTTTTTTTTTTCTGTCCTGGAACTAGCTCTTGTAGACCAGGCTGGCCTCGAACTCACAGAGATCTGCCTGCCTCTGCCTCCCGAGTGCTGGTGTGCATCACCACTGCCAGGTTTGATCTTTGACTTTGATTTAGAAATCTTGCCTTGTTTGACCAAGAAGAACGTGCCACACACCTCCCTACCCCAGGATCAGTCCCTCCACTCCTCTGCCTGGATGGTCTAAGGATCTTTTGGATAGCTTCTCCTAAATCTCTGACAGTCCCAGATCAAATATTTTCTTATAATACCTTTCTCATATACCCAAACTCTCAGGTTTCTTTGTTATACATGTCATCATCTACTTTTCATTTAAGACTGAGCACACTTGTTTATGGAAATGTTAGTGTTATCATAGTTATTTCCTTGATGTTCATTTCCTAACTGGATTGTAAACTCTGCATAAGTAATAAACATCATCATAATTCATCATCACAAAAAAGAAAGGAAAAATGAAAAAAAAGAAAATAAAGAAATAAAACAGAAAAGAAATTTTCAAGCCCAGCGCTGGAAGAACTCAGGGAACAAGACTAGAAACATTAGGCAATATGCCTAATAAAATTTATTTTCTTTTCTATTTCCTGTATGGTCTATTTACAGGGAGCTCTGCTTGTGAGAAAATATTGAGTTTGTTAATCATGGATAAGTATGACTTGATTATTGTAGTCTCAGACGAGATGTGATAGTAAAATGGAATAGCGTGTGCATGTGTGTGCATGTGTGTGTGTAGTGTGTGTATGTGTGCGCATGTGTGTGTGTGTAGTGTATGTGTGTCTGTCTGTGTGTGTGTGTGTGTGTAGGCAGGTTAATAAAAGAGAAAAAGATTTGGCACATGTAATTTTGAGATCTTCTTGTAAAGCTACTTATGCTCTGTACAGTCCATGTGAACCACTAATAATTTTAAAAAGAGCTATGAACTTTGCCTCTGCTGTTATATATGGCTTGTGAGGTGGAGAATTAAGTTCTTGGCTTGGTAGTCTAGAAAAGCTCTGTATCTAAATCTAGACACACCTAGTAGACAGGAAAAAAAAGATGGGAGTGAAAAGTCAGCGTGCATCACAGCTGATAATGAAGGAGAAGAGGTTGAGCTTCAGTTATAGGTAGTTTGCATGAAATCAATACAAGTGATGTGTCCCCATACACAAGCATCACAAGGTCAGTGTGTCTCACCAATTCATGAGATCATATAGAGATGCTCAAACAACTTTAAGGTCTACTAGGCTTGAAGAGTCCACAGCAGAGTATTTGGGACTTAGAAGCCTAGAAGGGCATCCTCTTTTCAGAAGTTGTTAGAAAGGATGTAAGTAGAGTATTCAAGTCTCAGAGATGTTTTAGCCATGTCTCATGTGAGAGCAAGACCATGGGCTAGATGTCTTAATGGCAGAACATACCTTTATACAGACTGACCGTCTGTAAAGGTGATTCTGGTCTGTGGTGCAAGACAATTGTCTATATTCTGTCAATTATGTTTTAAATAAATGCTGGTTGGCCAGTAGCCAGGCAGGAAGTAGAGGCGGGTCAATGAGAACAGAAGAATTCTGGGAAAGAGGAAGCCCATTCCTCCCTAGTCCTGTCCCAGCCACAGAAGAAGGAAGATGTGATTGCCCTGCTGAAAAAGGTACTGAGCCATTTGGCTAACATAAATAAGAATAATGGGTTAATATAAGTTATCAGAGTTAATAAGAAGCCTGAGCTAATGGGCCAATCAATTTATCATTAATATAGACCTCTGTGTGATTTCTTTGGGGCTAAATGGCTGTGAGACCTGGTGGGAGGACAGAAACCAGGCAGGAGTGAAACCCTGACAACAAATGGCAACCATGTGGACAACTACATGCACATAAAGCCTGAAAGAGCTCAGGAAGTGATTCTAGACAGAAAAGAATAGAGTAAAGCATGGCTTCTTGGTAGCAGCAATTTCTTGCATCTGCTCTGCTCACTAGAGGCAAGCAAGTGCTCTCATTCAAGAGGGGCTTCCTGACTCAGCTTTAGCTGCAAAACCTTGCAGCTCTTTTAAGAGGTCCTGCCACAAAACACTAAGGTTAAAGTCCTTAAAAGAAAAAAAGAGAGTAGTTGGGTGTGGTGGTACACACCTTAAATCTCAAAGCTTGGGAGGCAGAGCAAAGAGACCTCTGCGAATTCAAGGTGTGGTAACACATGCCTTTAATCCCAGTACTTGGGAGACAGAGGCAGGTGGATCGCTGTGAGTTCAAAGACAGGTCTACAGAGGGAGTTTCAGGACAGCCAAAGATATACAGAGAATCTCTCTTAAAAGTTAAAAGTAAAAATAAAAGAAATAGAGGCTAAAAGAAAGCCACATAAAAATGAAAAATACACAAAGAGTCTGGATACTGTATGTTATTATGTTCTCTTTGAATTATTTGAATGCTGAGGAAGGAGCAACAGCCGTTAAAAGATATTTGTTTATAAATGCTGCTGCATTAATCCAAGATAGGTATTTTGAGAATACCTTGACTTTAAAATTGAAGTCAAAAGATATGTTACTTTGGAGAAGAGGTTTTGCTCTTATTTCTACAGAAAATGAGAGACTATGGATTCATTTTGAGTAAAAAAAAAAATCAGGTTTGTTTAAGGAAGATCACCTGAGAAATCTCTGGTAGGAACAGATGACCCAGATATCTGAGTCCTACATCCAGAACAGATTCAAGATGCTGCCTGAGATGATCAAACCTCACAGGATACTCCAGTCAGGACTTGATCATAATTCAAAATTTCCTTTAAGTCCCTATAATCTGTGCCCCCAACCATCAGGAAGTAGCTTGGAAAATTACGCCCACATTCCCAAAAAATGGACTATGGATTTTTTTTTAAACAGGGGGAAGTGGTGTGGGACATATTCTGTCAACTATGTTTTAAATAAAAGCTGATTGGCCAGTAGTCAGGCAGGAAGTATAGGTGGAACAACCAGACAGGAAGAAGAGGTGGGTCAATGAGAACAGAAGAATTCTTGGAAGGAGGAAGCCCATTTCTCCCCAGTCCTGTCCCAACCACAGAAGGAGGAAGATGTGATTGCCCTGCTGAAAAAGGTACCGAGCCATTTGGCTAACATAGATAAGAATAATGGGTTAATATAAGTTATTGGAGTAAAGAAGAAGCCTGAACTCATGGGCCAATCAGTTTATCATTAATATAGACCTCTGTGTGATTTCTTTGGGGCTAAACAGCTGTGGGAGCTGATGGGAGGACAGAAACCAGACAGGAGTGAAACCCTGACAACGGGTCTGAGTCTAAATAACAGACATGGCCTGTTCCACTACTTGCTTCTTCTCTCTAGACTTCAGACACAAATAGTCAGCATCTTTCTCCTATGATTTAACTGTGCACATCTCTATTTCTTGCCTTTTTCTTACCTGTCTAATGTGGTACAGGATCATTATTGTCAGTTCCAGTATGTTGAATTGAATTCTCTCTCTCTCTCTCTCTCTCTCTCTCTCTCTCTCTCTCTCTCTATCTCTCTCTCTCACACACACACACACACCTTTAAAAGGATAGAATGTCAACAAAAGCAGGAATAATCATGGAGTACAATGTCCAGAGATCTGATTCTGTGTTGTCCATGGGACCCTGGGAGTTCATCCCTAAGGAAGGACAGTATATTCCATCACTGCAGAGAACCCCTGAAGGAGGATTTTTGTCTAGATCTCTAACCCCTTCACATTGGGAAGAGTTGTCAAATGTCAGACTTCTAATCACTATATCTTCTTCTGATCCGTCAGGGCATTGCTTAGCTGAGGATAGCCCCTGCACTGAAAACAGGGTCTGCTTTTTGTGAACCAAAACCTAGGATGTCAGAAAGGAAACTAAGTTTTCCTGCTCTCAGACACCTCTTTGTTGTTGGATCTCTGACATGCCTTTACACCTTTCCAAGACGATTTTGTTTATCTCACTTGGGCTATTACTACTGTCAAGCAAGTCCATCTTCTTCCCAGTGTCTTATTTGCCCTAAAGTGCACAAGTAGGTCTGACTGCACCCTCTGCCAGGTTTGGCTTATCTTGTTAGGTTTTAACCACCCACCTCCAGCTACGAAGTTGAAATTTCACAGATGGTGAATTTCATAGCCAGGAGAGTCCTCTCAGGGACGTTACCTCACCTGCTGTAGTGCTAGTTGCTGAGTTAGGATTGAGCTGGGCATTCAGGCAAGAATTGGAAACACATTGTTTAAAAAAAAAACAACAACAGGAAGGATGGCAGGTGAATGGCACACAGAAGGTGCTCAGGGACAGACATTAGGACAAAGAATGGATGAATCAAGTAGGAGTTGAAGGTTATAGCTTTCCAGGGGGCAGGGCTCTTTGACTTTATTGTCCCACTGAAGCAAACACGTTTTATGTTTTCTGCATCAGAACTAGATAAAAACAGAAGAAAAACTTGCAAAGCCTTTGGGAGCTAGCATGGAGAATGCTTAGCTATATCTCATTGGTTGGGAGATATCGATATATTTTTCCATTAGGAAAGAGTGAATACTAGTACTATCCACATGCTATTAAGTGTTCAGGCTCGGAGAGCATTTCCTCTCAATAGTTTCCTCCCTATGGACGCACAGAAGCACAAGTTGTGAGGACATCCTTCATAAGACCTTTAGGGTGACAGTTTTAGTGACTCCAGAAAGAATATAGATTTTCTGCTTTCTTTTCCTCCTCCTCTTTCTCTTGAAATGTCCCATGAGTTCCAGAAGACTCACCCACAGAAGTGATGCTCTTGGTATTTTCTGTAGAAAGTTGGTTTCAACGGTAGCTATTGCCACATGCCAGCTTCTGTGCTTGAGGGGGTGAGTTACTTTTGAGTAGATTCTGCTTCTACCTGCAGGCCAATAAGCTTCCTTAATTAAATCCTTGGCTCTCAAACTGTGCTTCTCTCCCGGTGCTCTGCCCAGTGGAGAGTGCTTCCAAAGGCAAATACATCAATTTCTAAATGAAATATACACGGATAATTGACCCTTAGCCAAAGCAAAGCTGCATTCCAAGATCTTCACATCACACTTTCATGTAGGAGAATGGTTCCTAAAAATGCATTAACATTTCTGTGGACAAAAACCATGCCGAGAAGCTGATTGTAATGCAAAAATGTATCCTATCCAGCGAGCATTTCAGGTAGGCTAGAACAGGCTTGACCAAGACAGGGAGGACAGGGAGTATGAATTGGAGTGAATGGTCAGCCGCTGAGTGTGTATGGGACTTGTAAATGCTTTTGAAGGTCTCAGTGCATCCTTTTTCTTCACTGTGCAGATGGAGTGCTATTTCCTTATAGTGAAAATTAGTATAATTTGTATTAAACTTTCATTTCTAAAATTGTAAAATCCTAAGTGGTTAGTTTTGTTAATACTGTTACAACTCCAGTCTTTGTTATCTATTCTATATCTATTCAACCCAAACTTGCAGGTATGCATCTCTGAAAGCTCAGTGTGTGTGTGTGTGTGAGTGTGTGTGTGTGTGTGTGTGTGAGTGTGTGTGTGTGTGTGTGTGTGTGTGTGCATATTTAATGAAGACTGCTGTATTTTGGAAAGCTTTAGTTTGATTATCAAGTGAGCCAGATTCTGAGTTGAAGTAGACTTATTTTTAGTTTGATTTCATTGTTTCTCTTCCCGAAATCTAGACAAGATTCTTCATTTCTGTCAATCTCACAAAGAAAGTCTAAGCATCACTGACATGGATAAATTTGGTGGTTTTAAAATGATTTTTGCTACTACTATTATTATTTTAAATGCTGACCACAGTTTCCCCTCTTTCCCTTCCCGTGGTTCCTCCTCCAACTTCTGGGTTTTGATGCTCTAGGCAGTGTCAGGGCAGGCTCCCTCTTGTGGCAAGAATCTCAGATTGGACCAATCATTGGTTGACCACTCCCACAGTTTCTGCACCACCTTTACCTCTATACATCTTGTAGGTGGGACAAATTGTAGGTTGAAGACTGTGTTGGTATCCAAATCCCTCCAACAGAAACCTTGCCTGGTTACAGAAGAAGGCCAGTTCAGGCTAGGTATCCCCTATTGCTAGGAGTCTTAGGGTCATGTAAATAGATTCTTGGGAGTTTCTATTACACCAAATTTCTATCTCACTCAGAAACGTCCCCCTTTTCCAGTTGTCTCTTCCAGTACTCTCCCCCTTCATTGACCTGACCTGATCCTCCCTGTTCCCATCCCCACACACCCTCAGCCTGTCAGCAAAATCTATTCAATTTACCTTCCCATAGATATCCAAACATCCCACTTTAAGTCTGCCTTGTTACTTAGCTTCTCTGGTTCTGTGGATTCTAACATGATTATCCTTATTTTACAGCTAATATCCACTTATAAGTGAGTACATACCTGTCTCAGGATGATTTTATTTAGTTCTATCCACTTGCATGCAAATTTCATGGTGTCATTATTTTTAATAGTTCTTTTGAGTAAATGTATCACATTTTTAAAAAATCTATTTTTCCATTAGGGTCATCTAGATTGTTTTCAGTTTCTGGCTATTATGAGTAAAACTGCTATGAACATAGGTAAGCAAGTGTCCTTATGGTGTGATGGAGCATTCTTTGGGCATTTGCCTACAAGTGATATTGTTGTGTATTGAGGTAGAACAATTTTCATTTTCTGAGAACCCACCATATTGATTTTTAAAGTAGCTGTACAAGTGTGCACTCCCAACAGCAATGGAGAAGTATTCCCCCTTTTCCATACCCACACCAGCATAAAATGTCAGTTGCGATTTTTATCTTAGTCATTCTGAGATGTATAAGATGGAATCTCAGAGTACTTTTGATTTGCATTTCCCTGATGCTAAGGACAATGAGCATTTCTTTAAGTGTTTCTTAGCCTTTTTGAGATGTCTGTGTCGAGAATTCTCTACTTAGATTTGTATCCCATTTTAATTGGGTTACTTGGTTTGTTGTTTAATTGGGTTACTCTGGTTTCTTGAGTTCTTTATTTTGGAGATCAGCCTTATGTCAGATGTGGGGTTGATTAAGATCTTTCCCCCTTCTGTAGGCTGCCATTTTGTCCTATTGACAATGTCCTTTCCTTTTTCAATTTTATGAGGTCTCATTTCTCAATTGTTGATCTTAATATCTGTGTTCTTGGTGTTCTATTCAGGAAGTTGTCTCCTATGCCAATGTATTCAAGGCTATTTTCCATTTTCTCTTCCATCAGGTTCAGTATCTGCCTTTATGTTGAGGTCTTTAATCCACTTGGACTTGAGTTTTGTACAGGGTGAAAGATATGTATCTATTTGCATTTTCTACTTGTTGAATCATCCTTGAATCTCTAGGATGAAGACCACTTGATAGAGGTAGATTATTTTCTTGATGTGTTCTTGGATTTGGTTTGTATCAATGTTTATGAGGGATATTGACTTGGAATTTGCTTTCTTTAAGTCTTTGTGTGGTTTGGGTATCACAGTGACTGTGGTCTATACAATTAATTTGGTAACATTTATTCTGTTTCTATTTTGTGAAATAATTTGAAGAGTATTGGTATTAATTCTTCTTTGAAAATTTGATAGAATACTGTGCTAAAATTGTCTGCCCTGTGCTTTTTTTACGGGGGGATTTTTAATGACTGCTTTTACTTCCTTAGGGGTTATTGGTCTACTTAAATTATTTATCTAATCTTTATTTCACTTTGGTAAGTGGCATCCATCAAGAAATTTGTCCATTTCCTTTAGATTTTTCAATTTTGAGGAACAGAGACTTTTGAAGTATAACCATATATATATATATATATATATATATATATATATATATATATATATATATATATATATTTCCTTGGTGTCTGTTGTTATGTTCCCTTTTCATTTCTGTTTTTTTTTTTAGTAAATTTTATTAAATTATAAAAGTTTCCATTTCCGCCCCCCCTCCCAACACCCTCCCACTCCCCCCACTCCCCCCCTCCTTCCCCTCCGTCCCCCAGGGCAGTCAGGGTTTCCTGCCCTGTGGGAAGCTCCAGCTCCCTCCCCCTCCCTCCAGGTCCAGGAAGGCGAGCGTCCAAACAGACTGGATCCCCAAAATCCAGCATATGCAGAGGAAACAGGTCCCAGTGTCATAGTCAATGGCTTTTCAGAAAGACCCCGGGCCAGCCACAGTCAGAGAATCCGGCCAAATTCCGAGAATCTGGCTAGATCACGTCCTCGTTCAGTCCCAGTCCGACTGGCCCTGGTAAATTCTCATCAGATCCGTTCCCTTGTATCAGTGGGTGATAGCATCCCTCGCAGTACTGATTTCGTCTTTCATGTTCCTCCTCCTTCCGCTCCCCCTCCGGACCTCGGGGGGCTCAATCCGTTGCTCCAATGTGGGCCTCCGACTGCATAGCCGTCCTTCGCCAGACGAAGGATCTATGGTGATAAGCAAAATATACATCAGTATGGTCATGGGCCACGGCCGATTCAGGCACCCTCTCCTCTGTCCAGAGAGCAATCTGTCTTTTATCAGGAAACTTTTAGATTTACATTTTCTTTGACTGATAAATCTCTTTCTTCTATTGTGTCTTAAATGCCGGAGACTCTCTGTTCCATTTCTTGGGTTTTGCTGGTGATTCTTGTGCCTGTAGTTCCTGTTTACTTAGATTTTCCACTTTTAGAATTCCCTCAATTTGTGTTGTTGTCTATTGTTGATGTTTCCATTTGTAGGTTTTAAACATTCTATTGGTTCCTATCAATTGTTTGTTTGTTTTTCCTTGACTTTCTTGGCATTTTTAAAGGATTTGTTGATTTCCTTCAATTTTTAATTTTTTTCTAATTCCCTTAAGGAACTTACTCATTTCCTCTTAAAGGACCTCTATCATCTTTATAAGGTTGGTTTTAAGGTCATTTTCTTGTGCTTCACTTGTACTGAAATATTCAGGAATGCTGTAGTGGAATGCCTGAACAGTGACATTTGCCGTTTGTTGCTGATTGTGTTCTTACTTTAACATTTAGGCATTTGGATTTCGAGCCATTATAGTTCTGGGGAGCCAATTTATGTGTTTGTCTTTGTTGGATGGTTTTTTTGTTTGTTTGTTTGTTTGTTTCTGTTTCTTCTCTGGTCTTCTGGTTGGAGTGGCCTGCGGTTGAATAGAGGGTCCCCCCCAAGTCAGGGGCTGTACTTATGATGGCCTCTGTCTAGTAGGAGTTGCTGCCTATGTCGGGAGCTAAAGTTCTAGCTATGTGTGTGATCTCTGATGTGTGCAGGGGTCCTCTGTGGTTCAGGCAGCTGACCTGGCTTCTGGTGAGACAGGAGGCTTCTGGCTGGTTTTCAGGGAATTGGCCTGGTCTTTGGGGCTCAGGAAGCTAGTATCACCTCTGTTGGAGTATGAGGCTCCAGTCAGAAATGTGGGATCAAGATAGGGTGGCAAGTATTGGAAGGGCAGTTGGGATTATGAGGGCAGGCACGGGCAGTCTTATCTGGGGCCCAGGGTGCTGCTCTGGCTTCTGATAGGGTAGGAGGCTTCTGTCAGAGGTATGTGTAGGATATGGTTAAGAAGGGGGAGGGGTTTGGGTTATGGTGAGTGGGCACAGACCAAGCTAGAAATGGGTTGGGGTAGTGACCTGTCTGGTTTTTAGGAACCTAACCTGGGCTCTGGTGGGGTAGGAGATTTTTGCTAGAGGTGTGAGGTGGTTATGTTGATTAGGAGAGGAGGGGCATTTGGAGTTATGCTGGACTGGCATGGGCAGGGTAGGTGGTATGGCTCATCTGGATTTTAGGGAGCTACCTGACCTGGAGGCATTTGAATTGCTAATACAAACAAAACAAAAACAACAACAAAAATCTTCGGTATCTAATCCAGGGCCTTGTCCATGATAAGTCCTAATAAATTCCTAGTCTTAATAATTTTATATATATATATATGTGTGTGTGTGTGTGTGTGTGTGTGTGTGTGTGTATGTGTGTGTTTAATATTTTATTTTTGATATTGTCATTTAATTGTAATATTTCTCCCCTTTCTGTTCTCCAAATCCTCCCATATACCCCTCCCCACTCTTCTTCAAAGTCATGGCTCTTTTTTCACTATTTTTTGTTGTGTGCCTATATGCATTTGTAAGTACATATATATTCCTGAATATAACCTGATGAGTCCATGTAATTTCACTTGTATGTATGTTTTCAGGAGTGAATCAAGGTCCCTTATGTAACCCTGTCTGGCCTCCCAAGTGGCCTCACCGTGCTCAGCTCAATATACCTTTTCAGTAGCCCAGACTTCTATTTTGTTTAGCTTTAGTCCTTTAAAGGTGCAATATTAGATAAATAATCTTTGAGAAATTACATATTCTTTCCTCTGAAATGTTCTAGTCTTTAAAAAAAGAATTGCTAAGTGATTGCTCTTGTCGTTCTCATCAATCCTCATTTTACTAACGAACTTTTGGGTTGGCACGTTTCCCACTAATGATGTAGGCTCTGTGCCATAACCAAAGGTCATCAGGGTTCCCCCCCAATGAGTCCCTGATTTGTGACTGCATCAAGATTTGACTCAGCAGGGAGGGACTTTTCTAACCATGGCATAAATAAGGTTAAGAAGAAGGAACCTTTAATCTCCCTTTCTGGAAGCTTCGGTGGATAATAAGAAGGATGGGGAGCCCAAGGGAGAGGGTACTTCCGAGCTCAAAATGCTTTATGACAGTAAGGGTCATCTGTTCCCATGCTGTGCCTGCCTCACATTTAACACTTCCCATAACTCATCATCACCAACTTTGTGTTACATATCAAGAAAGTTCTGATTTTTTTTAAAGTTATTCTTTTGCATGAAACTTAAATAACTTTCCGAGAGAGGCTAGTATTTCCATATTTCTTCTTCCATTTTCTGTCTTCTTGGCACCCTGAGTCTGGCGCTCTTAATTATTAATGGAATTTAGAGGCCTGCCACTCTAGGGTTTTAGAGCATGGGGAAGCTGTAATGAAAAGACAGCAGGGTGTGTGAACAGGCTCCAGGAGGTCAGACCAGTGCTAATCCTGAAAATCTACACCCTCTGTGCAATGCTCCATCCGGCTTCCCAGGAAGAAGCCGGCTGTGCATAACGACTGAACTGTGGAGGGGGGAGAGTTGGTACATTACGATAACCCGACGTACCTTGCAGCTACTCATTTGCTGTGCTTAGAACTCAATTTATTTCTTAGTCAGCCAATGCGCATAATGCAGAGAGACAGTCTATGGTTTTTATCTACTGTGGACAGCACAGAATACTGCTCTAGTAAGCGTAATGGGTGGAAATTAGGCTTAGAATTCTGGCTGGAGAGAGCTTGTCATTGAAGGAAGTAGATGCAGAAAAATCACAGTAGTCTGATGACAGGAAGGTCCGCTCAATGGTCTCTATGAATGGCTCTCGTAAGGAGGAACCTGGTCTAATGCCTGCAATTGCTGCTTTGTTATTAGTTGCAGATCTGAGCTTTGTGTAGGAAGGGACTATGCGAGGTTTGTCATCGCTTCCTTTAAGCTCTACCAGTGACTCATTCAGACACATCCTGTCACCTTCTCTCTCTGTACCACAAACCATGAGACTATTTTGTCCACCTTAAAATGCTAAAGCTGGTGAGAAATTCTCTACTTTGCTAAAATTAGAGCAAGAATTCAGAAAGCATGGATAACAAGGCAGAGATAAGGAATGGGGCTTTTTCCCTTGAGGGAAAACAATGTAAGAAAACTTTGAAGAAGATATTATGAAAAGAAGAAACCAAGTAAAATTAATGGAAAAGTATAACCCCTGCCAAGGTTTTGAATACAATTCAAATATCTTCTTTTACATATAAGCACATAAATGTTTTTACACAGTGCACATAAATGTTCTATAAACAAGACTCTATGTGATCCTGTGTGTTTCAGAGCATAGCAAGTGTCACTACCTCACCTGAGCCTCCCTGAAAGGTCAATGGACTTTACGGAAACTAAAGCTTAAATCCATAATTTGCACAATGCTAAAGAATGAGTTAGAGAGATCATCTCACAGAAGGTTAGGCGAGAAAAAACCACTTGTTAAATGATTTCACGCATCGAGCATTCTGAGCCTAGCTCAGTTCTGTTCTCTTAAGTGACATTTCATAAACTCCTGCGCACACCTGGGATATTGTCAAGCACAGGAGAAATTTGGCATGCACTACCTAAAAAAGGCTTTAGAAACTCCTATTGTTCCTTGCCTGGTGCAGTTTAAAATAAACCTCCAGTTATACAGCTCTACGTTCTCCTTCTTTACTCATCAAGAACAAGAGCTGAGTATGTGTTGTTGTTGTTCTTGTTGTTGTTGTTGTTGTTGTTGTGTGTGTGTGTTTAAGCACTAAGGATCAAACCTAGTCTCCCGATTCGTAGGCAAGTGCTCTGCACTGAGCTACACCCTCCCAGGTGTAGCAAGGTTTTTTTTTTTTAATAAATTCCTAAGAATGATAATATGAGTTATCAGAGTTGGATCTCATTTTCCAGAAGTTCAATATTGAGAGATGGAGACAAGGGCTAATTTTCAGTTCCAGGTGGTCTACTCCGTTGAGCTGCTTTGATTTATGTAGAAGCATCAGCTTGCCTTTTTTTTTTTAATACAGGTCTCTAGTGACTGATGGGGGAGGAACTGAAAATTACATTAAGATCTTAAAACTGAAATGAACCTTTCAGTGAATTCCTTAAACTGAGCCACTGAGAAAGTATTCTTGGGAAGTCAAAGTTCATAAGGAGAAATAAAAACTGGGGCAGCAGAAGACTGGATCTTCTGACCCATACGACTGCATGAAATATTAGACACATTCAGCTCCCAACCTTACAAATACATAAGTTTACTCCAAAAGTCTTTTTAATTTCCCATATCCCATGCAACATTCCAGTTTGCATCGTCAAGAAATTTGTAAGACCTGGCCCAAAATGATAGGGATAAATAATGTAACAGATAAAGGGAGCCTCATAGCTAGGTTCAGATATGGCCACAAAGTTTGAAGAATTGAACTTGAAGCTTACTCATTTGTCAAGACGCTAATAAAAAAAAAAAAAGTAGGTGACATGCAAGAAGACATGGGCAGAATAGGCAGAGTGATGGAACACTAAGAAAGAATCACAATGAAATGGTTGGAATCGATCCACTGTTATTGGGTATGGGCTAGCGTGTCTGTATTCTCAGCACTTGGACAATGGAGGCAGCAGAATTAGAAGTTCAAAGACATCCTTGGCTATAGAGCAAATTTAATACCAACCAGATTACCCAGGTGAAACACTGTACCAAAAAATTTTAAAAATCCTCTTTGCTTGTACTATCACTCCCCCGCTCCCTCTCTTGGACTCCGGAAGATTGGCCCAGTGCTTAGCTGTGAATCTCTGCATCTGCTTCCGTCAGTTACTGGATGTAGGTTCTATGATGACAGTTAAGGTAGTCATCAATCTGATTATGATTACAGGGGAAGGCCAGTTCAAGAACCCTCATGACTATTGCTTAGAGTCTTAACTGGAATCATCCTTGTGGATTTCTGGGAATTTTCCTAGTGCCAGGTTTCATGTTAACCCCATAATGACTTCCTCTATCAAGATATCTCTTTTCTTGCTCTTCATCTCTGTCCCTTCCCCGACTCTACCATCCTGTTCCATCATGTTCTCCCCTCCTCTTCTTCCCTCCCCCTCTGCCTTCACTCTCTCCCCAAAGCTCTCAGTTTACTCAGAAGGTTTGCCTATTTCCTCTTTCCAGTGGGATCCATGTTTGTCTCTCTTAGGGTCCTCCTTGTTACCTAGCTTCTCTGGAGTTGTGGACTGCAGACTCGTTATCCTTAGCTTTATATCTACTATCTACTTATGAGTGAGTACGTACTGTGTTTGTCTTTCTGCATCTGGGTTACCTCAATTGGGTTTTTTTTCTAGTTCTATCCATTTGCCTGCAAATTTTAAAATATCATTGTTTTTACTGGTAATTAGTATTCCATTGTATAAATGTACCACATTTTCTGTATCCATTCTTTTGTTGAGGAACATCTAGGTTGTTTCCAGGTTTTGGCTATTATAAATAATGCTGCTGTAAACATAGTTGAGAAAATGTTTTCATGGTATGATGAGTGTGTATCCTTTGGGTATATGCCCAAAAGTGGTATTGCTGGGTCTTGAGGTAGATTAATTCCATTTTTTGAAAAACTGCCATGCTGGTTTCTAAAGCAACTATATAAGTTTGTACTCTCACCAGCAATGGAGGAGTGTTCCCCTTACTCCACATTTTTTCTAGCGTAAGCTGTCATCAATATTTTTGATCTTAGCCATTCTGACAGGTGTAAGATGGTATTTCAGAGCTGTTTTGATTTGCATTTCCCTGATAACTAAGGATGTTGAACAATTCCGTAAGTGTGTTTTGGCCATTTGAACTTCCTCCATTGAGAATTCTCTGTTTATATCTGTACTCCATTTTTAACTGGATTATTTATTATTTTGATGTCTAGTTTCTTGAGTTCTTTGTATATTTTGCAGATAAGCCCTCTGTTAGATGTGGGGTTAGAGAAAATCTTTTCTCATTCTGTAGGCTCTCATTTTGTCTTATTTATTGTGTCCTTTACTTTACAGAAGTTTCTCAATTTCAGGAGGTCCCATTTATTAACTTTTGCTCACAATGTCTGTGCTACTGGTATTGTATTTCAGAAGTGGTCTGGGGAAACTCATAGAAACAGCTGACCTGATCTGGTGGGAGCTCATTGATTCCTGATTGACAGTTGGGAGCCTGCAGAAGACTCAAATAGGCCCTCTAAATGTGGATGACAGTTGTGTGGCCTGGAAAGTTTGTGGAGCCGCTGGCAATGGAATCAAAATTTATCCCTACTGCCTAATGGCTTTTTGGAGCCCATTCCCTAAGGAGGGATATCTTATTTACCTTAGATACATGGGGGAGGGCCTTGGGCCCGCCTCAGTGTAATATGACAGACTTTATTGACTTCCCATTGGAGGCCTTACCCTCTCTTAGGAATGGATGGGAGTGAGGTGGGGAGAAGTTGGGGGGAGTGGGAGGAGGGGAAGGAGGGGGAATTGGTATGTAAAATTCAAAAAGATAGTTAATAAATAAATTTCAAAAATCCACTCTTATCTAAAAGAATGTCTTTGATGTCCCAAAAATAGACTGAACAGAGCTGAGAAATATTGTGACCTTGAAGAGTAGCTCAACAGAATGTCTCCATTTAACATGTAAAGAGATCAAAATATGGAAGCCATGAGACAACATGAAAAACTACAAGAAAATTTGTCAGATGTCAGTGAATACTTATCCCGGAATGCCAAAGCATTAAGGACAAAAAGAGTGATGGAGAACAAGAAGCCTAAAGTAAAACTCTTGAAGTCTTTGCAAATGTAATTATAGACATTGCACAACTAAGCCCAGGAAATTCAGGGAGCAGCCAGCCAGATGGACAAAAAAAACAATCAAACAAACAAATGAAAACCTACACCTATTGTATCTAAATTACATAAAGTATTTGATGGTGATGACAAGGCTTTGGCTTCTACAGAGGAACAAAGAAGTAGTAGGCTTCCCAAATAGTGAAATTATTATTGAAATTTAACGAAGAACTAGAGACTTTCAGAGATAAACAAAAAATAAAGAATTCATTACTGACATGATTCCCTTTAAAGAACTCTTTTAGAAAGGACCTCTCTCAGAGAAAAAGGGAATTAAAACTAAGACTAAATAACAAGGTAGATTTATTAGAGAAAAATAAATGAAAATAATATATTTTACATGACTTAATAACTTATTTAAAATATGACTGTTTGAAAAAATAATAAGTGAACATTACAGATGACTTCTGTAGGAGTGAAAAGTCTAAGAAACCTGCATTCATATCAAGTAGTTATAATGGACTTACATTGTTTGTGTGTGTGTGTGTGTGTGTGTGTGTGTGTGTATGTGTGTGTATGTGTTTGTGTGTGCATGTGTGTCAGAACACTAACTGAACTATTAAGCTTATTAAATGAGGCATATTTCAGAGGAGGGAAGGTTGAAGACAGTTGCGAACACAGCAGATTTTATCTCATTTGTCAGTGATAAAAGTGTAACCCAAAAAGGCATATTCTGTTATAATGTGATTGAAGAAGAGATCACTTCTACACTGTCTGAATAAAACAACTTAATTATAGACAGCAAGTTTATAAACAAAAGATGTTCAACTGTGGCAAGAATCAAAAAAAAAATGAAATAGTTGTGGTTATTTCAGACAAAGATACCATAACCCAGAGAAATGCTATGCATTACATAATAACAAAAGGTCAGTCGTTAAAAGAAAACACTAACTAAACTTGAAAATGTATGTCCCTTTTATAAAAGCAGCATTAAATTTACGAGGCAAGAAAACAGAACTGAAAAAAATAGACAATAGACAATATGTTCTCATAGCTGAAGACTTTCACACTTTTATTAGTCAAGAAATTGAAGAGCAGAAAAGTAGGAAGATGGTATGTGACATGCACCATACTATCAATCAAATTGATCTAATTGGCATTTCTAGCACCGTCCACAGAGCAACTGACTGCCCCCTCTTCTCGCACACACAAAGATATTAACCTAGAAAGATCATATCCAGGTCTAGGTTATAAAATACACATTCATAAATTTAAAAGAATAAAGTCAGACAAAGGAAGGGCTTGAACTATGATAAAATTAAACTAGAAACTCATAGCAGAAATACGATTGGAAGATCTATAAGTATTTATGAATCAAAAAAGAGTTCCAGATTTTATATTACTCAGAGAAGAAGCAAAATCAATTTAAAAATATTTGGAGCTAAATAAAAACAAGAATGTAGTAAATCAAAATGTGTAGAAGCCAGAGAAAGTGATGTTTAAACTTTGGAAAAAAAGATACTGGCATTGTTTAAGTATAAGCATGCAAAACAAAACAGTTAAAGCAGAATTAGTGAAATTAAGAACAGAAATCAATACCAAAAATGAATTAAACTCTAAGTTATTTCTTTCAAAATAGAATAAAATAACAATCTGCCAGGTACAAATTCACAACATTTATAAAGAAAATGAAAAAAAAAGACACAGATATTATGCAGATATTATATATTTCTGCCCTTATTATATATTATAAGGGCAGAAAAGGAATTTTAACCACTGTGTTTGCACAGCTATGGTAATGTCAGCAAAATTATCAAATTACTTTAAAGATGCAGTCTACTAAAATTCACACAAAGAAAAATGATCATTGTCTATATCCACTAAGGAAATTGAATCAATAACTAATAACTTCCCCAAAGAGAAAGAAACAGAAATGCTGTCGAATTGAAGCAGTGTTAATTCTTTCAAGCACTTAGCAAAACATTTTCAATAATCTCGGTCATCAGATGGAACTAGGGGCAGAAAGAGCACCCTGTCATTTATCCCATGAGATCAGCACCAAACAATTACCAAACTGGATAAAGACATTCCAAGAAAAGAATCATTATGCTAATTCTATTCAGGAGTAAAAATGCAAAAATCTTCAGTACACTATTTAGTTAATTTTAGTTATGTATAAAAAGAAGTTAATCACGGTGATATACAGGGTGATAAGATAAACAGGGTGAATTTATCCCAAGTATATAAGGTAGAAGCCTCGATCAGTTATCTGGAAATCAATAGTACATCAGCTGACTGAAGAAGTAAAATCATGTTATCACATGATGTGGGAACTTTCTCCAGGAAGCCAGTATTGAGGAAAGAACATCCATTCTCCCTACTTATATTTCTCACCATACTTAGAGTTGTACCTAGTTTAAGGAAATAAATACATACATATATATGTAATCATAAACAATCTAATAATAAATATATAAAATAAAAATACATTTTTATAAAACACACAAACAAAAAATGACAGTTTCCTTATTCCTGGATGATACGATTGGCTATGTATTGACAAAATAACACAGCACTGACAAAAAATACCCAAAACTACAAGTAAAAAGCATGTAGTATCAATAAACATTCATAACAAGCATTCAGAATGCTGGGTTAATATGCAAAAGTCACCCTGTCTCCTAAATACCTTGAATCAACAACTAGAATTTAAAATAAGAAAGAGAACACTGTTTGCAGTAAAGCCCAAAGCACGGAATATTTAGGTGTAAATCTAATGAAATATAGTTCAGATAATTATTAAGCTCAGATGAAAAAGATCAACAGAGATATAAACATTTTTCAGGTGCTTGGTGTCTCTGCAACGGAATACTCAACAGTGCAAAGATAATAATTTCTTTACCAGCCAGGTCTCCCTCCATGCTCAAGAACATCCAATAAAAACCCTCACTATCCACAGACGAATCCTAACATTTGAACAGAAAGTTGGAAGCTCAAGAATAGTCAACATAATACTTCAGAACCAGTGGAGGATTCACATACCTCATTTTGAAGACATTCCACAAAGCTACAGTAATATGGAGAACATAATATTAGAGAAACCCCAGACACAGAGATCAATGGAACAGAATAGAAACCACAGGCAGACTTGCACAAATATAGTTAATTGGTGTTTGACAAAGGCGTAAAGTGGGCTCAGTGCAGAAAAGATAGCCTTTTCTTAGGGACAGGACAAGTGGACATCTGGACAGTACTTATATAAAGAAGCAACCAGACAATGAAGACAATTTAGGCTTTTTACTCAAATGAACTCAGAGCAGATTGTAGAAGTAAACATACAGTAAAAAAGTCTACCGCTTCCATAAAATCGAGGGGGAAGTGTAGGCAATCTTGGCTTTCGTGATGAGTTTCAGACAGAGCAACCAAACCATGATTCATGAAATAATAAAAGTGACAAGCTGGAGTTTATCAAGCTTAAAAGTTTTTACTTTGTAAAAGACACTGTTAGCACAAATGAGAAGAACAGCCACAAACTGGGAAAATACTTCTTAGTTGTATTCTCTATAAAACTTGGATACACAGTACGTAAATAACTCTTAGGATTTGATAATGAAAGAAATAAACAACAGAGTCACAAACTAAGGAAGGACCGAGAGATGCAAGGAAGACAACTAAGGCGTGAAAAGTCATGTGTCATCCAAAAATTGTAAAATAAAATATGAGATAGTGGCATAAGCCTATTAAACTGTGTAAAGTTCAAGAAAACAATGACAATACTAATTGATGTCACAGGCTGGAGGAAAGGGGACTTCTCATTCCTTAATGGTGAGGATCCAAATGATAGGGCCACTTTTAAGTTCAGTGTATCAGTTTGTTAGAAATACAAACACAGCCTTTCCACTGGATCCAGCAATCACTCTCCTTGGTATTTACACAGATGATTTGAAAAAACTTATACACACATGAAAACCTGTGCGTGTATGTTTATGGCTGCTTCATTCATAATCTGCAGGACAGAAGCAAGCAAGATGCCTTCCATGGGTGAGTGGGTAAACAAACTGCGGCATATCTACACCATGGGATATCATCATTCAGTGACAAAAAGAAACGAGCTAACAGACTGAGAAAATAGACAGAGCAAACTGAAATGCCTTTCACTTTGTGACAATAACATGCCTGAAAAAGGCTATCTTTTGTATGGATCTAATTGCGTGACACTGTGGAAAATTAAGAAAACAGTAAAATCATGATTAAAAAAAAAACCAATGAGAAGTTGGGGAGCAGAGCCCGAAACTCAGTGGGTGAAGTGTAGGGTTTGTTATTTAGAGACTATTTCATATGTCACTGAAATGGGGGACTTACGACATTGTGCATTTGTTGACCTCTGTGGAACTTAAAGTACCAACATTGCTTCATGATGTATGCAAGACTTAAAAATTCAGATGAAGGGTCAGCTGACCTCAGGATGGAAAGCAAAGTTTGACAAAATGATCTAATTGTAATACAAATAGATAGAACAGTTCACTGAAAAAGGTGAAAGGTGCGGCCAGAAGCCCATAGCATCTGTAAGACTAAAGAGGAGCGAGTGTATGAAGAATCCTGCACTCCAGGTATAAAGACACTGTCCCCCTGGGAGACGGGGCCACCACTCTGAGAGTGTTGTTCAGGTACCACCAGGAGCCATGTCTCTGCTGAAGTAGAAGGTTAATACAGCATGGAGAGAAGGCTAGAGATACTACCAGGTAGGGCATTAAACACAGAGACATCACTGTGAAGTCCTGTCTAGTCCATATGGACACAGTGCTACAGTTAGGATCTGGGGAGCCTCGTAAAGGCCCATGTGTCTGTTGAAACTTTGGCCCCCAGGATGTTGCTATTTAAAAGAGGAAAAGATTTTAGGAGGAGGCACTTGGTTCCTTGGGAGTGTTAGGGCTTTAGTCCGCTCCTTTCCCCTTTTCTTTGTTTTCTATCTGCCATGACATAAACACTCCAGCCGTGCTGTGCTGGCAGGCTCCAGCTGACCATGGATTGCAGTCTCCGAAGCCATGAGCCAACCCTTTCCTAATAAACAGTTTATCATGGGTATTTTGTCTCAATGATGGGAATCTCAGCAACGCAGACTGTGCCAGGCATGCCTGTCTCTAAAATGGTTGATAGCCACACAGACATCTTTTTGCTCTCTCAGGTAAGAGGGGCTAGAAGCAGTTACACCCAGCAGCAATATTCCCGAACCAAAATATGTAGAGAAGAAAATCAGTTCAGAACCCACAGCCTGTCTTTAGCTTTGATTGGATTATTCAATAAATAAATGAAACCAGGCTTCAGAGACGGCTCAGATGGTGCCTAGCAAACACGAGGACCTGAGTTTGATCCCAGCTCACACAATAAAAGCTAAGCATAGTTGGCCCATGTTTGTAATCCCAGCTGTGGAGAGGTGACAGGTGAATCCCCAAGGCTCGCTGGTCAGCTGGCATAGACTACTTGGTGAGGTCTGGGCAAGCACCCTTTGCTAAAACAAGCAGAATCATTAAAAAGGTAGATGGTACCTGGAGTATGTCCTCTGCCCTCTATGGGCAGAATACACACTTGTGCACCCACCTTTCCATGCACACATGTGGACCTGCACATACATGAACACACACTTGCTTTTATATACACAAAAAACAAACAAAACTAAAACAATGAATGAAACCTCCCTTATGATGTGGCTTTCATGTCCACTTACCTGCAGGTATCTCAGAGCTGTTCCATGACGTCTGACAGTATCTCAGACTTTTATGAGGGTTATTCTAGAGTTTGTGGAGAAAATACAGAGTTATTATCCTCTTTTGATGTAAAATAGCTGACCATGGAAATTTTCTATTCCGTGAGTAGAGCACAAATAGACTCATGTATAAATAATGTTACAACTGATAATAAAATGGGTATTAAAGCTATGTGCTAGACATGGCTCAAAGCTTTCTATGACAGGCATCATCTCGTTATCCAGTTGAAAAGTCACAACAACTCTAGATAAATAGTATTGCTGTCTCCATTTCATTGGGATTTCAAAATATAGCCAAGGTTAAACACCAAGGAGCCAAAATTCTATCCTATGTAATTTGACTTTGACTCACTCTTTTCTAGTAAAAGCAGAACTCTCTTTGCAAAAGTAAGCACTGCATTAAGCCTTCCCAGCTCACCGTGGGAAGGCCACTATATCCTGGATGGCACCATCTGCTATGGAGCACCCACGTCCAGAAGAAATGGAAACTTTTTAATGATCCTACTCTCTGGAGTGTGAGATTTGATGGCCCATCATTTAGAGTATAAGATCCTTAAGGGCACAGCATCATTTGGATCATGTGGAAGTCTTGTCCCCGACCCAATTTACAGTATAAAGAGGATGTCTGAGGAGACATAGCTGCTAGAAGGTTGGGGAAAATGCTAGCTCTGGAAAAAAATCAGAAGGGATCCAGAGACTCGTGTATGAATCTGTAATTGAACACGGTGTAGGTAAGACCTGAATCCTCAGTCTGATGAGCTGTTCCCATGTGCTAAAATGACTGTAGGATCTTAGTATAATCATCTCACTTAGCCCTCCAAGGAAGGCATCACTCTATCTTTACGATAGAGGAGGAACCTGGTACACACAGGTAGTCATTTATATTTGTATATAGTCCTATGATCCTAAGGCAGTAAGGATGTCTGATTGCCAAGCATGCTATCAATGGCAATGCTGAAACGATCTCCCTAAAGCTAACTCACACTGAGAGAGGAGTGGAGAATGGCATGTCTCACCTTCACAGAGACCTCGGAGTTCTGTGGCAGCTTGCAGACAGCTGTGCTATGTGCTTCCCACCAGGCACAATGGACACATGTGCAGCGAAGGAAAGCTAAGGAGATGTTCAGATGGAGTGAGAGCAATGTTTGTGTTCCTTATGGAAACGAAGCATGCATTCCATAATGCCCATCTGATTCCATGTCTCTTTGTTGCTGTTGTTCTCTGTGGCTGTTATAAGCACCATGACCAAAAGCAACCTGGATTTATTTTCTGTTACAGGTTACAGCCCACCATAAGAAGTCATGGTAGGAACTTAAGGTGGGAACGTGGAGTCAGGAACTGATGCTCATAACTTACTTGGCTGGCTTTTTTATACAACCTAAAGCCACCTGCCCCCAGGGTAGTACAGCCCACTCCAGGCTGGGCCCGTGCACATCAATCACTCATCGAGAATGTGCCCTGAAAACTACCCTACAGACAATCTACTGGTGGCATTTTCTTGATTGATGAGCCTCTTCTGGGATAACTCTAGCTTAAGTCAAGTTGACGAAAATCTAACCAAGACATTCAGTTTATCTTTAAGATTGTGGCAGTGAAAATATGGTTCAGCACTCATCCCTGCATGCTGTCTCTCTCTGTCTCTCTCTGTCTCTGTCTCTCTCTGTCTCTCTGTCTCTGTTTCTCTCTCTCTCTCTCTCTCTCTGTCTGTCTGTCTCTCATGTGCGCACATCTGGTTTTTCACTGCCACTGAACATTCTACAAATGGCCTGTTGTCATAAGGACTAGTGAGTCATCATCGTATGCAAATGGGGTGGCACCCCTGGAGTACTGAAGCTGGGCCTTTGATGATCTTTATATTTACCAAACTGCTCATGATTCTCAAAGACAGTAGATCTCTTTGTGCAGTAAACCAACAGATTTCTTGAGGCAAAACAATGAATCAAGAAATGTGCTCCAGTGTCCACTCCCAGGCAACTTGAGGAGAGTCACTGCAAATTATTTTTATATAACACTTTCCTGTGAAAAGGACTCTTAGCTCCAGCCTCTGTGGGTCCTTATGTGGGTGGAGAAGGCTACAACATGTCTTAGGGATAAAATGAGGAATAGATGCTTAATATCGTGGCAGGTTTATATGTGTAGTACATATGCAAATTAGTTCTTGAGTTAGTCTTGAGTTTGAATTGACTCTCAGTCTGGAACATCTTCAGGGATAGCATTTTGCTCTGGCTTGCTAGCAGAACAAAGCACACCATTCATCTGTGTTTTCTGTGGGCCAGGATAGGTGTGCCTTATTCACAGAGAACTGTTCTGAGAACAGTGGGGTCCTCTAGTGTAAAAAAGTGCAAATTCGTGGAAAACTTTCCAATGATCAAAAGCTTTAAACCATTTCTAAACAAAGAACATTCTTTAGTTTTAATGTTGGAGTGAGAAATGTTTTAAAAATACTGTTTACACAAGCAAGGTATGAAAATTAGATAGTAAAAAATTAATATTAGTGAAAAGATAATGTCACTGTAACAACCTTTACTTCTTCATCTACAGGACAGAACATAAGTTTACCTTGGCAAGCTGCCTAGCTCATGGACAGAGGGTGACATTATCTGCATAAGTGTCCAGCAGTTTTTATTATATGACTGGAATAATACTCAGAAGATGCCTGGGCTATTAAGGGATTACTATGTATAAAGGAACCCATAGCATAGAGGACATGAGGCAGATTTAGAGGAAGTTGTGGGGCTGGGAACAAGTCTCCTACATCAGCTAAAGGTCTGGCAACTGAGGCTGCCTCTTATAACATGAGGGGCTGCTTTGTTCAGGTTTCTGTTCTGCCCTGTTCCCACAGCCTGCAAGGTTCCAAAGAAAATTAAACAGAGGTTTATATTAATGATAAATGGATTGGCCCATTAGCTCAGGCTTCTTGTTAACTCTTATATCAACCCGTTATTCTTATCTATGTTAGCCACATGGCTTGGTACCTTTTTCAGCTGGGTAGGTCACATCCTGCTTCTTCGGTGGTCTGAGCAGGACAGAAACCCCAACAAAGCAGCCCCTCATGTTACAGACATAGGTTAGAATCTTGCCAGTAAGCTACAGTCACATGGAGATCCACAGATTTAATAGAAATGGATTAATCAAGATGTGAGAGTTAGCCAATAAGAGGCTAGAGCTAATGGGTCAGGCAGTAATTTAATTAATACAATTTCTGTGTGATTATTTCAGGTGTAAGCTAGCCGGGTGGTGGGGCATGGCCCGCTCCTTCCTGCAACAACTCCTATATAGTCATAGTACCATTTCATACTCTTGTCCATTCTCTTAAGTGCAGAGTGCCACAGGCAATAATACCACTATAATGTACCACCTGAGAACTTGGGGTAGGGGCATCTATAGGACCAGGTGGAGAGGGCAGTGATATCAGAGATACCAGATCGCTGCTCTAACTTGTGACTCTCATGGGAATGCCTGCCCATGTAGTCAGATTCCTTAACTTCCATTTCTGATGTTCATCTCCTGGTAAACAAAGCCAAGTACACAGACACAAGAGGTCAAGTTAAAAGTCTTGGTTCTCACACTAGTGTGCACAAGGAAGAAAGGAAGTTGAGTAGGGGAAAAAGGAGTTAGCTTGTTTTGAGGTGTGCATGTGTGCATGAGTGTGTGTTTCTGTGTCTGTGTGTGTTTATGAGTTGTTTATTGAGAGAAAAATATTAAGTTTCATATACAGTGGGTAGAGAGTAGCTGGGGGAAGGGAAAGAATATTATTAAAATATAATGCATGGGAAAAAAATAAACAAAAGTTTATAGTGTGGTAAAAATGTTAAAAAGGAAAATGAAGGTCTTTCTGCCTGTGGGGTACTGTTTTCTTTCTTGATCTGTGTGTAAAACACCTTTTGGTGATAGATTTGTAGTAGGAAAGCAAAGCAGTGATAGCCCGACTGTGTGTTTGTCACCCGTGGTATATGGGGAGAAGTCTGAGAGTCAAGATATCTAATCCTGTGAATTAAGACTTGAATTCTCCCCAACCCACTGGGGTCTTTCAAATGCCTGCAGCAGTACATTGCAGTTCACATCCTTAATGCTTCTGGCCCAGTAAACAACATAGGATAGCGCATGCTTCTCCCCTGAAGGTGGCTTTGTTTCAGGGAGGGGCAGTCAGTTGTATTCTAACCCCGGGTAGCCGGTAGGTTCAGCTGCTCCATAGACCCAAGTGACTGATGAAAAGAGAACAGAGTTTCCTCATCGAGCCCTTGCCCTGGGCCAGTTTCCTTTTGCCTGTGACAGAATACTCAGAGGAAACAGTTTACAGAAGGAAGGATTTCTTCCGACTCACGTTTCAGGAAACTCAGTCTAGTCTCTCATAGCAGCAATGGTGTGAAACTGGGCCTCCTTACACCTCTGCAGCAGGCAGGAAGCAGAATGAATAGAATGGGGAGCAAGGTTGGGCTAGACCTCACAGGTCTACCTCTCTGCCTGCCTGTTCCCACAATCTGTACAGCAGGTGTACAAACATGTGAACCTCTGGGCGACATTCTAAATCCAAAACTCAACACATTGATATCAAAAGTTAAAGATATCTCCCTGAAAACTCATCGTTCCTTAGCAGTTACTCATTTCCTGTAAAGCAAGGACCGTGTGGCCAGGAGCAGTAGAGAAGCATGCAGAGTCATTTATTTTTGCCTTAGGATTGTCACTTCTGGTTTTCAGTTAGACTGTCATAATACTCACACCAAGAAGCCTAATCTAGATGATAATACAAAACCTTTGATCTCTAGCAACCAAAGTCAACCTTTAAATACTTTAAAGGTACACACACACACACACACACACACACACCACATATACACTCACAATTACATGACATCCACACATATTCTCACACCCACAGGACATGCACATATATACACGTATTCTCACTACACACTGCACACACACACAAATACACATACAAATGCACACATAGACTCACACTGTACATATAAACACATTCACTCATAATCCACACAGACACACATATATAATACAGACACAACATGTATACATATACACATGCACACACAAACTTCCCAACCCTCATATGCACACACACAGCCCTATACACACATATGTACACACACACACCCATAGAAAATGCTGTTATTCTCTCACATTTCCCCACGGCTTTTAGAAACTGCTGAAAGTTTAATCACCAAGCCAGTCGCGGAAAGCAGAAGTTAACTAACAAATCTTATTCCCCAAACTGCACTTATATAATCAATGATCCTTCGACTGCGAAGCACAGTGCAGTGAAGTCTGCTTGCCTTGAATATAGAAGGAGAGAAAAGACAGGCAGGATGTGTGGGGAACAAGTGCTCTGGACGAAGTCTTGTCACAGGACAGTTGCCTTCTGCTAGGTTCGTCTTAGGGGCATGCTGCAGCAAACAGTGGGGCTAGATTTAGTGTATTGGGGTAGAGGGAGTGAGAGGGGAGTGTGACCGGGTGTGTCTTCACAGTCCAGCTTTGCAGCCCACCTGTGGAGCAAATGAGAATGTTCAGCCGCAGCGGCAGCGGCAGCAGCAGCGGCAGTGGCAGCGGCAGCGGCAGCAGCAGCATCCTGACACATGTGGCATACTCTCTGCTTGTGTATGTTAACTGACTACTACCCAACGATACATGCCTGCTGTGCAGATTGATCCTCAGGAGACTCGGAAGAGGAAGAGAAGTGGGCATTTGTTCTAGCAGCACTAAAGCTTAGAACATTGTGTTTTATCCAATGACTAGAACACGTCCTCGGTGGCCGCCCAAGCCTCATTCTCTTGTCTATTCCCTCTCAAGTCCTGGAAGGATCTGTTGGAGGGAAGCCCCTTGTTAGTTCCCAGCCACCCAGAACTGAAATAATCACACAAAACTGCATTAATTAAATCACTGCTTGGCTCATTAGCTCTAGCTTCTTATTGGCTAACTCTTACATATTTATTTAACTCATCTCCATTAATCTGTGAAATACCACAAGGCCATGGCCTACCTGCAAAGTTTCAGCATGTCTGTCTCTGATGGTGGCTCAATGGCTTCTCCCTGACTCTGCCTCCTTTCTCCAGCTTTCCATTTAGTTCTCACCACCTAGCTCTGTTTGCCTATAGCTTGGTATAGGCCCAAAGCAGTTCCTTTATTAACGAATGATAGTCACAGCTTATAGAGGGAAATCCAAAATCACCTCCCCTTTTCAGTTTAAATAAAAAAGAAACGTTTAACTTTAACATAGTAAAATTACATATAACGAAGAAAGGTATCAAATAAGAATTACAGCAACTATATTTATATGTACTTTATCTAGTTTATAGGAAAGCTATAGCTATAACTATAAATTCTTCAACTTCATCAAAGACTCCAGAAGGATATAATATTACCTAAGTAATCATGAAACACGTTATAAGCAACTCCAAAACTCTAGAATTGACAGAGACATCTTACTGCTTGGACAGTCACCTAAAGTTCTTTTGTACTATTGGGGCTCCATCTTCAGCCTACCGGCCCATAGTATCCAACAGACTTTTTCATTAAGCAGGAAATCTCAAAGACAGTTCCACCTATATTGGCAGTTTGTCAGTAATTTTTTTTTCTGTGTCCGGCAGAATGTCTAGCAGACTCTTTTATGAAGCAGGAATCCTGTAGTGTCGTATCACCTTTAGGCAAGTTCAGCAGTCCTTTCTTTGCAGGGTATGCATGTCCAGTTCATCAAGCAGTCTGGGCAAAAGCAGTTTCTTGCCCAAATGACTAAACAACTCCATAAGGAGCCTCTTCAATACCAATCTTTCTCTTGAAGTAGATTGAAGCTGCCAGAGCAGATGTGTCTCATTGTTATGATAAGTCCTAAGTTCTTAAAACATTTAAATGCCATATTCTGTAGTCTTTGAAAGGTTTGAGAAATGCCTATCCATCTGAAATACATCTCTGTATATCTAGAAAATTTAACTAACGTGACTATAAGCTTTACTATTATAGATGATATTTATTAACCTATCCTATATTTCTTAATTATACATTACATTTTTAAATGAGCTGCACGCACAATACCTCAATCAAGATCACAAATATATATACACAATATAACAAAATTGGCCTTAAATTTGTATCAATAAACCAAGATCCATACCTATGCAAATCTCTATAGCTTATACCCCTTTAAATGTGAAAAAACATTTATAAACAATATTTAGGAATTTGGGTGTAGTTCTCTAGACTATTTACTGCTGATTGGGGGCACTGTTAGCCAGGTCTTTCATGGTGTATCCTGTGTGCTAGGTTCATCTCAGTCAGCAGTTGGCTGAAGTAATTTTTTGGGTTGTGTTCACAGTGACCTTTCACGGGGTCATGTCTATCAAACCACATTAGTCAGGTTTTCATTCTCTGTGGAAGCAAAAGAAGACTCTCTTTTCCAAAGCAACATATCCTTGGACCCATATTTTGAATTCAAGAAACCTTTAAAATATATATGTTCGTTTAGCTTAGCAGACTATACAATGAAATGTCTCTCTGTAGTTAGCTCCTTCATAGTCAAAAAATTCAAAGAAAACATAATAACACACATAATCTAGACTCTCTGTATATATTCCATCATTATGTGACTTATTATTATTTTTTTACTTCTTTTAATCTATGACTGTCGGTGCTCTGTCTCTTTAAAGATTTACCTTTTTTTTAAAAAACCATTTACTTCTTTTTATAACTTCTTTTATATTCTTTTTCTTCTCTCTTTCAAGCCTACATACATTTATCCAACACTGTGACCCATTTAGAGGTCTTTTCCATCTGGATTTGTCTTTACTGCATATCTGTATTTATCCTTCTGTGCAGATTGATCCTCAGGAAATTCAGAAGAGGAAGAGAAGTGGGCCTTGGTTCCAACAGCACTAAAGATTAGAACCTTGTGTTCCATTCAATAACTAGAACTTGCCCTCAGTTGGTCACCCAAGTCTCATTCTCTTCTCTATTCCCTCACAAGTCCTGGGAGGATAACAGATCATAACAGTGGAAGATGGTGCCTCACATAGTGCCCGATGGGCAGCAAGAGCACAGGCATGGCAGTTCCTATTGTCTATCAGCAAAGGCGGAGAATTTCCCTGGAGTGACTGCCAACAGGCTCTCCAGATGGTGACCCAGTTACGTGGGACTTCACACTCACACTGTGGACTCAACTGCCAGGTCCATTTAGCTTTGCAGAAAAAGCATGAAGAAAGGCTCTGGCCACCCTCTCACCTGATCAAGCCGTGCTCACCGGCTGTGTGCTCTGCAAGTGCATGGATTTCTTCCGATGCTTCCCTCTTGGCACCTCTTTTGTCTTTCAAGCAGCAACATCCCATTTCCTTGAGTTAATAAAATGTTTGTCAGATGCAAAGAAATAAAAATGCATGTGCACGTGATTAATATATTAATTATAATTAAGATTATAGTAACAAGGGAGGTTATTTTTTTCTTTCAAGAAAGAGAAGCTAATCAACTTAATTTTTTCTCTTAGAACAAGTGAGTATATTTGCTGCACACAAGGGTGAGAGTTTCATTGATTGCATTGTGACCTTCACAGCAGATATACTGGATCCCTCTCCATGGACTTTGATTTGGAGAAGGGTCTTTACAAAATACACACAGGGTTAACTAAGATCATTAGGATGGGCCCTGCTCTAACATGATTGGCAACTTGTACAAAAGGAAATTTACCTCCAGTCAGAAATGCAGAAAAAGAGAACACCATGGGAAGAGAAAGCAGCTCTGTCTTTAAGCTAAGGACACAATCACTGCCAGGAAAACAGCAGGAGAACTAGGGAAGAGTTCTACTTCACAGCCCTCAGAAGAACCCCAAATGCCCTGACCTCAGCTTTGTAACCTCCATGACCTAGTCTGTAGTGCCTTGCCAGGACAACCCTAGGGGACAGACTCAAAGAGCCCTCAGATCTTCACCCTTTATATCTATGAAAGAAATGTTTTTTGGATGAGCCTTTAATGTATCCCTTATTGAATCATAATGCAAATTTGGCAGCTAAACACATCAGGTAAAATTGAACGTCTCAGGTAAAATAAAGACGCTAATTAAAAACAAACATGAAGAGAGTTTTAAAAATTCATTTCTAGATCCCCACATTTGACGGGAAGGCAAATAATGAGGCTCCTCTCCTGGCAAAGCCATTATGGGTTGTGCTCAGCTGTAAGCTGAGGAGGAGGAGACACCCAGAGACTGAGGTTGGAGAACTCTCCAGAGGGAATGACACCATTCATGGGGCACCTATGGTCAAGCACTCCAGTCAGGCTGACAAGGCATAACTAGCATACTCCTCTACTTCAGAGGAGAGTGACTGCAGCAGGAACCTCTGCGCCAAAGTGTTTTGTTGGGCGTGCGTGTTTAGGTCCTGTTTACATAAAATATTGCTTCTTTTAAAATTAAGTGTGTGTGAGTGTGTGTGTGTGTGTGTGTGTGTGTGTGTGAGAGAGAGAGAAAGAGAGAGAGAGAGAGAGAGAGAGAGAGAGCGTGTCCCTGCACACACATGCATGGCACAGCATGGGTAGGGAGGCGGAAAGCAATTTTCCAGACTCCTTTGATTCTTATACCATGTGGGTGGAGATTAAACTCAGGTAGGCGTGGCGGCAAGTGCCATTACCTACTGAGCCATCTCATCAACCTGCAAAATCTGCTTCCTATGCTGTCAAGAATTAAAATTTGTTGATGACCTTCGCAAAACACAACACACAGTCAGTATGACCAAGAGACAGAAACATAAGATTTTAAGTCTAATCTACACTGTATTAAAGTTTGAACTTTACGAAACTTTTCTGCAGAGAGCATTTGGGGAAAACCACAATGAGGAAATGTCAGTCATGCACACACTCTTCTCAAGGCCGTGACCAATTACCAGACAAGAAACAACCTGAAGGTAGAAATGTTTGTGCTGTTTTAAATGGATATACTCCAGTGTGGCAAGGAAGTCAGGGTAGCAGAGCCCTTAGGGAGCTTGGTAGCAGTGGGGCTCAGGAGGCAGAGAGAGGGAGATGTCACAAGAAGCAGTAACCAGCCCCCTATGGATCTCCTTCCTTCCAGCAAGGTTCTACTCTTGAAAGTTCCATGGTCTCCCCAGACAACACCACCATCTGGAGACCAAATGCTTAAGCATATGGGTCTCTCAGGGACATTTCATATTCAAACCGTAACAACACGGATTAAATTTTCATTTTTTGGCATAAGGCATGTGTGGGCAAGATCATAATAAAGCAAGGGGTGCTGTTCTTTACCAAATCCCTGGATCAGTACTTTGGAGTTGGGGTCTTTAATTCCTATGAGCACTAAGGCCTTATCTTAAAGGAGAATCACATTGACAGATAGGTCGAGGAACTCTTATGCAAAATCTTAAATGCTCGAAAACTCAGAACTTTCCAATTGTTTCCTGTAATAACCATAACCAACATGTGATGAGAATATTCTGAAAGCAAAGAAACTCCCCAATCTGAAATACCTCTAGTCATAGGCATTTCAGATCAGATAACCTGTATTGGGAGATTTACCTTTATAAATACATATTTTTTGTTTCATTTGTGTGTATATAGATATCAATATGGACATATGGATGTATGCATATATATGTTTGAGCTTATGGTTCTGTACAGTGTGTGTGCAAACTTGAGAAAATAACCTTAACATTTCTGGGTTTGGAATGTTGATAAGCTAGCAAAATTTCCTTTCAAAAAGCCAGCAGTTGATGGAGGCAGGCAGCCACTCACTGAGAAACACACCTTATCTATAAAGAAAGCACCAGTATGCTTGAAGCTTCACTGTAACACACCTATCCACAGGGTATGCATGTATAAAATGTATCTTCTTCAGAGGACAGCATCTTTCAGACTAAGCCACAGGTTTACCCGAGATCATCTGCAGCGCTCTGTGCTGGCATAGGGTCTGAGTGTCCACATGCTTCTTATAGGGAGCACTGCTGTGTTCCTGAAGGTTAGTTATTGGAAAGGATGGAGGGAGATGCTAGTGGTACTCCCCCTCGCACATCCTCGGTGCCTGCACAGAGAAGAGAAACAACATAAAATGTGGCTCGGGAGAGAAAACCGTCTCTGACACCTAGCTCTGCAATGTCCCCATTCAAAACGCCTCCCCAAACATAACTCATTGCACAGTTTTTCAAAGTAGGAAATTATCTTTCAAGTTAAAAGTTCTCAGGAAAGAAGTCAAGTCATTTTTTTTTTATTTTTAAGCTTGGAATATTTAGTGCAATTGGCAAAACACCTCCTGAAATATTGAAATTGATTGAGAAAATCTTGGTCAAGAAAGAGATGACCTTTGAAGTCAGGTCACTTCACTGAACTTGGGAACTTTATAATGAAAGCTCTGCAGAACCCCAAGAGTTAAATGACGGCTGAGAAATAGGGAAAAAATTGGACCCAGATGCTGGGTGATGGGGACAAACTGCCCTGGAATTAAGCTTTCTATGGGTCTGAGGTTATTGATGCCTGACAGACTTGTCTTAGTCATCCGGCACCGACTCTTCAGGCTGTGAGGTTGGCAATCTATCTGTGATCATTGTTTCAACTAACAAGGTCTCTCCCAGTCAAGGTCAGAAGTGCTGAACATCTGCTTTCTTAGGCTTTGCTAGAACAAGAACATCATCCTACTCTAGCTAACTGGACCTCAGAGAACTGTATTCGATGTCAGGAAAGACTTTGTCTCCTGAGAAAAAAATGGAAAGACAGCAACCTTGACCCATTTTTAGAAGGGGCTATCTTAGGACATGTGCTCTGATCTATTACTCTATACAGTACTGAATATACTTTGATTATAAGTTTATGTCACATGAATTAATATAATGTAAACATACAAATGTTAAGGAGTCTAAAACAAGTCTATATCTTCAAGTTTCTTGGAAAATAAGCATCTACTTAAGAAATTTATTAGGGTGTGGCAAAATACTTATTAAAAACCATTTTCCCACTATTTGAAATTACCATAACTGAATATCCACAAAATTCATTCCCTTCCTTTAGCTATTGTAATTCTTAAAACATATTAAGCTTTTTGCTGGATAATAGATCCACAAATATAAAGAAACACAGACCATGATTCTGCCATCACTAGACTTTTATTATATTCTAAATCAATTCAAAGGATAGGAGGATGAGAAACTGACCCTGGGAGGATGCATCTCCCCCTCCATTGCCCTGCACTTGAGCTACTAAGTATGTCTAGACATAAGTATAGAAACAAAGGTGGGTTGCCAGTGTTTTGTCTGTAAACCCCTCAGAGCTTCATCTCAACCTCTTACCAAGCTCCCCTCTCCCACTCTCTAGAGTGAATATCTTAGACCTTCAGTGTTATCCCAGATATCAACTAAGCAAATCGGTCTTCACCCTTCATTAAATTTAATTAATTTGAAGCCCAACTTCAAATTTCAGAAAGCACAGATGCCAGCAAAGAAAATGCATCAACTCTCTACCAAAGCAGCCTGAGCCATGTGCGATTTATCTCCTTCTCTTTGCACCGATGGAAAGAAATTAATTTACCTCTATTGCCTTGAACCCATTTGTCTCAGTTGCTTCTCTTGTCTGACAAAGCAGCTTTAGGATGAACAGGTTCATTTTGGCTCACAGTTCAAGTCCAGACACGGCAGGGGAGAAAGAATGAGGCAAGAGCTTGAAGCAGCTGGTCACATTTCTTTCAGCCAAGAAACAGAGAATGATGCATGCTTGGGCTCAGTTCCCTTTCTCCTTTATGTACAGTCTTTGGGTCAAAGCACTTCCTACTCACACTTAACGTATTTCACATCTCAGAACTGTCCCAGTACTGGAAACGTCTGTGAAACCTTTGTCTCTGTGATAGCAGAAAGGATTGAGGTTCTTTGTTCAAAGCAAAAGAACTAGAGTCCTTATCAAACATTCTGATTTCCAGATATTCTCAACTGCAGAGTGATTGTGAGACTGAGATCCCCACAAACATTTTTTTTCTATTTAATAACTGGATTTTATTTATAAATCTTCTTTGGGCTTCTATGGGTCTATAGAATTTCCTGGCTAACTATGATTATTTATAAGCTTCCCCTAGACGCCGCGTCACAGTCCCAGTGGGTCTGTGTGTAAAGATACAACTTGAAACTTCAAAAAGAAATTTGCTTTCAGGTTTGTTTGTTCATGGCCTCAAGGTAAGCTAGAGGTGAGTGACTATTTCCCCCTTCCTCTTGTCTTTCTGAAGCCCACAAAGTCTCTGGCAGAGTGTTAGATCTCCCGGAATATACCAAGATGTAAAAAGGACCTTATGCTTGTTTATGTCTCTAGGATTTCCCTTTGAACTTCCCAGCCAGAATGACAACCCTAGGGAGTTGAGATGTTAGTCACTTGTGCTTCCCCGAAGGTAAACTCCCAAGCCTACCCCACTGCCTCTACCTCCGAGCTATGAGCTCTGCCTTGAATCAAATCAAGTAACACTATAGCCAGAGCGTCTCTTTCCAGGGAGCCCTGTTTCTGACAGCATGCGACCTCTGATTTTATGGAATCGCAAAAGTGATCAGGTTTCTGCCTATCTACACTGCTGTTGGCTCTTGGTGGCCATCTTCCTGAGCTGGGGAAGGCACATCGGGGATTTGTAGTTCTAAATTCAAATTTCAGTACCTTGTCTAGTTTCAGTTTTGACTTGGTTTTTCATCCTGGATAGACTTTATTTTCTCCCCAGTTCCTTTTGTACCCTGTGTTTTTCTGGAATTCTGAAATTATTTAATTTTTATATGTTTTAGCTATATTTTGTTGTTTTGCAGGAAGGGTAATTTTTCTGAGGATCTCACCAGTCTAGAAAATTATCTCTGTATTCTATCTCTGTGGATAGACAACGCAGTGCCCCTGCTCCCATCACTTATGGACAAATGCATTGACTTGCATGGCAAAAGACAGTTTCAGATGAGACCAGATCAAGTATATGTGTGTGTGTGTGTGTGTGTGTGTGTGTGTGTGTGTGTGTGTGTGTGTGTGTGTGTAAGTGAGGGCAAGACGGGGAGGAAAAGAGACATCAACAGCAGGCATTAGAGACAGAAAGATGTTTGAAGATGCTATGCTGCAAAGACAGAGGAAGAATCCAGGGGTTGAGAAGTTCAGGCCATTTCTATAACCAATAAAACACAGGAAAGCAGATTTTTTTTCCAGCTGTAGTTCGGACCTTAAATATTCCCCCCAAAAGCCCACAATTTAAAAGTTTGGTCCCTGGTCTGCGGGACCACTGGGAGATACTAGCACCCTCACAGGAGAGTGAGCCTGTTGGAAGGATGCTAGGTCATTGAGAGTTTGCCTTTAAAGGGAAACTTGGCCCTTGGTTCTCTCTCCTCTTCGCTTCCTTACTACCAAGAGGTGAACAGCCTGCCTCTGCCCTGCACTGCTGCCATGGTACCCTGCACTGTCATAGGCTCAGAGCAACTGGGTCAAATGGCCATGGACTGAAATAACTCAAACCATGAGCTCATGTATGGTCACTTGAATATTTCAGGGAAATGGCTGCAGTAACAGAAATGGTTAACACAATCTCCTAAAAGTTGTGAGAAAAAAGTTGAAGTACCTCATATTCAATTTAGTGAAATATACCTCAGGCTCTGATCTTAAAAACTGTGAGATAATAAATTTGTTTTATTTTAAGCATCAAATTTATAGCAATTCGTTATAGTGGTAATAGGACACTAATACTTTCTATCTTTAATTTATTTGATCTGTTGTTTTATATATAGTGGCTTAAAATAACACAAATTTAATATCTTTATGCCTACATAGCTTGCTGTATATTAAATTATGTATAGGTAATTTTAACTGACTATTCAATTACAGTGTAAGCTTCTTACTTTCAAGGGTCCTTTTTATTATGAATACTTAATGGCCTTCCTGCCATATATTAGGAACTCACAAAATGCCCGTGAATGTTTTCAATGGCAGAGAAGGGAAATTTAGTTTTGCCTGCTAGATTAAAGTGTCAGAAGGGAAGAGAGACTATGATATTGTCTCTAAATTTATTTCCTTGTATTTTTGAATTGCTGGGGATAGACTCCAGGACCTTGTACATCATTTATTGGAGAAGCATAATTAAAATGAAGGGGATAATTAAATGAAAATCAGGGCTGCCTTGAATTTTTTTTTAATGTGAGAAAACAGAAAATGAAGAAACTAAGTTTTATGAATGGTAGTTATGTATTCGATGTTGTCCAACTGACAGACTACTCACTGTTAATATTGTGGTGGAATGTGTGTATTTTACCAAAATGCTTTAAGTATTCAAAGCATGAGGCATTCTGTGAGCCTGGAAGAACCATTATCTCAGTCAAGTATATTCCCATAACTTTGCATGTCTGCATATAAAACACAGTTACAAGTGTTGTTACCATCAAAACAGCACTTCAAGATGCTATGCAAGTTTTATATTTAAAAATTCTTGTTAACAAGTTTTATTTATGTAAAAGCATACGATCCTTTAAATATTATATCTGAAAGTCTTTATATCAAAGAAAATATATGTGTTGAAAACCGCTCTTTTTTCCGCAGAATGCTACTCAAAAAGTACATTTACCTTGCCATTTGCCTCTCAGAACATCAACTTTCTCATCTGTAAGATGTGTTCAATAGTGCTGCATTGATCAACTTTAAAGGATTTATTAATTGGATTAAATGTTACAATGTACACTGAATACTTATTAGGTATTTCCTAATTCTTGTTTTTGTATATCACTCCACAGTGTAATGTTACTTTAGTTAGCTCTTGAAGAGTCAGTGTGGCCAAGAGTCAGGATTTTGCAGGTACATATATAGCATTGAAACCCAGATGTGAGACATTATATCTATAGAAAATGCACTAATTCTGAGCTTCCCTTTGCTAGGCATTTATAATGACAATAGTACCATATACTGAACAGAGCTACTTATGACTGAATACAGAATTTGGGAAGAAGCCTGCAAAGTCTTCTTTGCAAAATTTCTGTATTTCTGGCAAAATGTATCTAGGAAATTTACCACTTGAGGAACTTCTGACACTCCAAGAACCTCAGGATATGTGTTCCAGAGAGAGAGAGAGAGAGAGAGAGAGAGAGAAAGAGAGAGAGAGAGAGAGAGAGAGAGAGAGAGAGAGAGAGAGAGAGGAGGCTCACAGAGCACAGAAGTGGGTTCATCTGTCTCCTCTGGAAAAACTGGCAATTCATCAGGTCAACCAGCTTTGCTAGAGCAAGCATGCTCCTGGCTTTGAAGGCTTCATCACCTAGTCCTACTTGCTGCTCTTTCCCTTTGCTTCCTATGCGTGGATGAAAGTTTATTCGGCTACCGATTCATTCAAGATGCCTCTCCTGTCATTTGTAGACTCTGGTAATTTTCAGGGTTCTCTAGAGTAGCAGAAATTACAGAATGAACCTCCTTTTGTGTGTACATAGAAAGGAGATTTATTAGAATCACTCACAGGTTATGGTCTGACAAATACAGTAATGCCAGGCTTTGTACAGAAAGTCCAAGAAACCAGAAGTTGTTCATTCCACCAGCCTGGATACCTCAGCTGGTCTTCAGTAAATTCTGGAACTCTAAAGAATTAGGCTTTCATGCCAGTGAAGGAATGGGCATTCTAGAAGGGCAAGAACAAGCAAGCCAAGAACCAAAGCTTTCTTCTTCCTTGTTCTTTCATAAGTTTCTAGCAGAAGGTGAGTCCCAGGTAAACCTTGTGTCTTTCTGCATCAAGATTCACATCCCCTACCAGTGTCCTTCCTACATGTGTCTTCCTACCTCATAGGTCTGGACTAGAAGTGAATTTACTTGCTTCAAAACAAGCAAAAAATAATCTCTTACAGATACACCCTCCATTTCTAGATTGTTCATTCCAGATGTAGTCCAGTTGAAAACCAAGAATAGCTATCCCAACTCTATCCCTCAGGAACCAAAGTCCAAAGCCTAAAAGAAATACTTTCTTTTGCAATTTGCTTTTTGTCGTGGTGTCTTATCACAAAAAAGTAACTGATGTAAACATAGAGAAAAAGACTGAGAAGTCATTAATAGAATTAAACTCAAAGTTACAAATAACAAAAATCAAATATCAACAAATCTAGTTTAGCATGTAGAAAATAAGCAAGCAATGCATTATGACCAGAGAATATTCAGAGTAGTGACTTGAGATTTGATATGTTTTTTTTTTAAATCAATCCATAATTCCTTATTGGAACCTAATGCTCATCACAATAGACTTGAAAAAGCATAAAAATAAATCAATTCTGGAAAAATAATGTTCTGACATAAGCAATTTAGGTACTTACAACTTTGATTTCAGTATGTAGAGTTTGGAAATCAGCCTTCTCATTCTCATAAGATAAAAAAATCCATTGAGCTGAAATGCTTTTCTTAGATACATGAGTAAGTTGAAGTCAAAACTCTTTTTCAAAGTATTCAAAGAAAGTTAATAGTTTAAATGACTAAAGAACAACCCAGTACCAAAAGAAATATACAAAACACTCCTAGAACCAGTACAAAATTATAGCAAGGCTCCAGGACACAATGTTAATATTAAAAAAATCAATTGCTTTTCTGTATAGCAGGAATAAAAAAAGTGAAATTAAAACAACATTTATATTAGTTGTCCTAGTTAGAGTTCTATTGCTGCAATAAAACATCACAACCTAAAGAAACTTGGGGCAGAAAGGATTTATTTCATTTTATAACTCTCAGGTCATACTCAATCACTGAGAGAAATAAGGACTGGAAATCAAGCCAGGAACCTGGAGACTGGAATCCATGGTAGAGAGCTTCTTATTGCCTTGCTCCCTATGAGTTGATTAACTTGTTTTCTTATGTAGTTCAGGATCATAGCCTCGGGAGTGGCACTAATCACTGTGAACTGGGCTTTCTTATATCAATCACTAAGAAAATGATCAGCATACTTGCCTGCAGGCAATATGATGGAGGCATTTTCTCAACTGAAGTTCTTCTTCCTAGATAACTCCAACTTATGTCAAGTTGACTGTGTGGAGCAAGAAGGCATAATGTATATATCATAGTAATAGTGCAGCTTAAGTTTTAGATTGGGTGGTCAAGCAGGAAGTACTGTATAAACCCTAGCAATTGCATGGCTTAATTTTTAAGAAGCACTTTGCATTTTAAAAAGCACTCCTGAACAGTAAAGGATTGCATATATGCAATAAAGACAAATCCAGATGAAAAAGAACTCTAAATGAGTCACAATGTTGGATAAAGGTATGTAGGCTTGCGAGAGAAAAGAAAAAGAGTATAGAGAGATATTTAAAAAATAAAAGGTTTATAAAAAATTAGAACAAAGTCTTTAAAGACATAGAGTACAGACATTCATAGATTAATAGGAGTAAAAAAAAAACCAAGCCACGTAAAAATGGAAAATTCACAGAGATTCTAGATTACATATATTATTGTATTTTTTTTAAGTTTTTTGACTGTGAAAGAGCTAAGTACAGAGAGCCATTTCATTGTATGGGCTGCTAAGCAAAACCAGAATGTATATTATGAAGGTTTGATGGAACAAGAACCCATGAAAGGTTGCCCTGAACACCCTAAAAAGATTACTTTGTTCAATTGGTGACTGAGATGAACCTAGCCCACAGGATACACCATAAAAGACCTGATTAACAATGTCCTCAAACAGCAGGAAGAAGTATGAACAGAATTATGCTCATATTCCCAAATATTGTTTATAATTGTTTGTTTACATTTAAAGGGGGATATGCTATAGAGATTTACACTGGTATGTATCTTGGTTTATTGATACAAATTTAAGGTCAATTTTGTTATATGTATATGTATTTCTGATGTTGATTGTGTTGTGTCTGTGTAGCTCATTTAAAAATGTATTGTATAATTAAGAAATATAAGTTAATAGATATTCACCTCTACTAGTCAAGCTTGTAGTCATGTTAGTTAGATTTATAGATGTATAGAGATATATTTCAATTAGATAGGTTTTCTTCAAATCTCTCAGAGACCTTCAGAATATGGCATTTAAAATGTTTGAGAACTTAAGATATTTCATGACAGCGAGACACATCTGCTCCTGACAACATCAGCTACTTCAAGAGGATTATGGGCATCGAAGAGGTTCCTTATGGACTTTGCTAGCCATTTTGTAAAGAAACTGCTCCTGCCTGAACTGCTGAACTGGACATGCATGACTCACAGAGAAATGACTGCTGAACTGGCCTAAAGGTGAGATGGTCCTTCAGGGTTCCTGCTACACGAAAGAGTCTGCTATACATTCTGCAGTACAGAGAAGAAAGTTACTGACAAACTGCCAGTATAGGTGGAACTGTCTTTGAAATTTCCTACTTTGTGGAAAGTCTGTTGGACACTATGGGCCAGTAGGCTGAGGATGAATTCCCCAACAGTACAGAAGAACTTTGGGTGACTGTCCAGGTAGCAAGATGTCTCTGTCAATTCTAGAGTTTTGGAAGATGCTTACAACGTACTTCCTGTTCACTTAGGTTATATTATATCCTTCTGGAGTCTTTGATGAAGTTGAAGAATAGATTGATAGTTAGAGTTTTCCTTAGTAATGATAAAAGATAAAGTAAATAGAAATATTGTAACTGTAATTCCTGCTTGATAACTGTTTTGTTATCTGTGATTTTACTATCTTAAAGTTACAGCCTTCTTTTTTTGTTTAAACAGAAAAGGGAAATGGTGTGTGAGGTCCTTCTGTCAGTGTGTTGCTTTTATTGGTTAATGAATCAAGAATTACTTTGAGCCTATGGCAGAGAACAACTGAACTAGGAGAGAAAAATTAGGCTGTATGCTGGGAGGAAGAAGAGCAGAGTTAAGAAGATGCCATGGATCCACCACTGGAGATAAACATGCTGAAACTTTGCTGGTAGGTCATGAACTCATGGTGACATACAGATTAATAGAAATGGGTTAAATTAATATGTAAGAGTCAGCTATTAAGAAGCTAGAGCTAATGAGCCTAGCAGTGATTTAATCAATACAGTCTTTATGTGGTTATTTCGGTTGTGGGTAGCTGGGATGAACTTGCAACAGCTGACAAAAATAAAAATTAAGACTTTAGTATCCTTCAGCATTAAATACTTGAAACAAAAACTAAATAATAAAATATATACAATATGATGAGGTTACAAATTTCTGTGAAAGAAGTTGAATAAGATCTAAATAAATGTAAAACAATACATGTTCATGAACAAAGAGGGTCAACAATGCTAGATCTTGATACTTCTTTATTTTATCTGCAATTCTATACAATCCTAGTAAGAATCTCAGGAATTTATTGGGGAGGATGCTACCAACATTGTTTTAAAATTGCACGGGAAAACAAAGATTCAGAGTAACCTTCACAATACTGAAAAAGAATGGTCTGACCAGTGACCTATATTCAAGCCCTACAATAAAGGCATAATAAGTAATGAAGAATGACATTGAAGAAGATGATGGCACATAAACCAATAGGATTAAACAGAAATCTGAGAGTAACCCACCCCAAATCAATGGATTCAATAAATGAACCAGGGCAGTGACCAAAAGAATTTCATCAAACAGTACTAAAAACAATTAGATTTCACATGCAAGAAAAGAAATGTCCACAGATTAGGTACTATTTGCAGTAATTAAGTCAAAATGTAATGTGAACCAAAATGCAAACTGCAAAAGTGTAAAAGTTCTAGGCTACAACTTAGAATAAAATCTGAATATTTTGGGGTTGCTGGTGACTTTTCAGAAACAATTTCAGAAGCATAATACATGAACATAAATGACTGACATTTTGATTGTCATTAAAATTACCCACTCTAATCTGTGAAAAAGACTTTTAAAGGAATGAAATTATAAACCATTCAAAAAATCTGAAAAAGGAGTTGAGTTGGATGTATATAAATGTCCCTTATGGAAACAAGTAACACAAATGAAAATGTAACAGTCACACAATTTTTACAGAAATATTTTGCTTACTGTCCAACTCTATTATGAAATTTTATATATTTAATATATATGTTGTATATCTAACTATGTGTAAAAAGTATATATAATTATATATAATATATAAGTATATATTTATATATATATCTTACAGGTTCTACTACAAAGTTGCATTTTTGAGAAATTAAAACTTTTTTCTGTTTCATTTTTAGAAAGGAAAAATAATAGAAAGCCAAATGATAGAAGTAATAGTTCCTGAAAAGATTAGAAAACTGACAAATTTGGCAAGACTTAGAAAGAAAAATCACAAATGATCAAAAATTCAAGTGTAACAAGAAACACCACTACAGAGCCTACAGACAACAAGAGCTTCACAAGTGATGATGACAAACCACAGCTAGAACTTCCAATACACAGGTCTAACTGAAGAACTTCTTCACAAAGCACAAGCTAATATAATTTGCTAATAGATTTCAAGAAAAGCAGACAATTTTTCTGGCTAAATTTGTTTAAGCAACTTGTTTTTCTCCATTGAGTGAGTTTTTTTTTTTTTTAATCTAAGATCAGATGAGGATATTTTGGGCTGCTTTCTGGGTTATCTATTCTGTTCTGTTGATCTCTGCACCCCTCCCTTTACCAATATCACATGATCTTTCTTATTGTAGCTATGTAGTAAGTCCTGTGATCTGACTGTTTTTGTCATTTTATCTTTCCTTTCCAAAAAATTATTTAAACTATTATGACTTATTTGTCTTATTTAATTAATAAATTATGAAATGGCTGTTTTACCATAACTATAAAAATTTATGAAGGAATTTTGACAGAAATATGTTAAATTTTCCTCATTCACATTTTTTGCTGTGTTCAATTTTCAAAGTGGAGGACATAACCTTGCTTCTCTTCAGTTTCTTTCATTTTATTGTGTACTTTTCAGAATGCCTATCTTATGCATATTTGTTGAGTTTACATCTGAGAATTCAAGCTCTTCTTTAAAAGTGATTATAAATGGTATGCTGGTTTGGTTTCAGTGTCAACCCATTCATTTATGGTATATAACAATGCAATTGATTTTCTATTCATGTTCGATTTCCTAGCCTTTTGCATTTGGTTCCCATAGACATCAGGAGAATGGATCATCATTTCAGCTTGATGGGAATTTTGCTTCTTTTTCTTGGGCTGTTTCCATTCCCCATTAGCAGCTCTCCTTGGCAGGTATCCCACAACTCTGGCATCTCCAACATCTTAGGGTCTCCAAACCACTTCACAACGTTACAAAATGACCTCTCTGGGCCTCCATTCAGGAACACCCATGACATACCTCTGGCCTCAGCAGCTTAGTCTTGGAAGAATATCCCATAACCACATTTGCTATCTTTGATTCTAATAACAGAACCACATGGCTAAAGCAATCAAGGTCTGCTGATTGCTGGGACTGGAGCAAAGTTCCCCTCATTCAATTGCATCTTCCAGCTTTCTGTTTTTTTATGGCTTCCTATACTGTCTAAACTTAGTGTCCTAAAACTGGATCTGTAGACCAGACTGGGCTCAAACTCAGAGATCTGCCAGCCTCTGCTTTTCAAGTACTGGGTTTAAAGTCATGCATCACCACACCCAGCTTTGAACTTTTCTTTAATTCTTTTTGAGTTGTAAACTTAGCCTGATGGAATCTTTCCCTGAGGTCACAACTCCCTTTATTCAATTTCATAATCTGTTTATCTCCTTAAACACAGGATTTGACTCTCTTCCACCTTCTGGTACTCTTTTGCCCCTCAAATTGTACATTTTGTATTTTTCCTTGCACAGATTCTTCCTTTTCATCATATATCCTTATTAGAGTTAACATTAGTAACCACATAATAGATTCTATACTATGCTGTTTTGAGATTTCCTCTGCCAATGGAATTAATTAAAATATCTTCACTTTAGTTTCAAGCAAACTCTTTGGACAAAGGCAAAAAGCAACCATTTTCTTCAAAATGTCAAAAGAATACTCTCTAGCAACATGCTAAAATTCTCCTTTGAATACTTTTGAGCCAGCCCCCAACAGTTTAAATTATTCTCAACACCATTGTCTTCCATGTTCCTACTAGTATGGCCCATTAAGAAGTACTTAAAGCATTCTATTGCTTTCCTTACCCAAAGTACTAAAGTTTGAATTCCTCCAAATGAAAGCATGATTAGGCCTACCATAGCAATACCTTGCTTCTGGTAACAACCTCTCTCACAGTTAGGGTTTCTATTCCTGTGAATAGGCACCACAATCATGGCAACTCTTATAAAGGAAAAATTTAATTGGAGTGACTGTTTACAGCTCAGAGGTTTAGTCCATTATTGTTAAGGCTGGAACAAGGCAACATGCAGGAAGACATGGTACTGGAGAAGGAGCTGAAAATTCTTACATCTTGATCTGAAGGCAAGATGAAATGAACTGAGCTACTGGGAGTATCTTCAGCATAAGAGACATCAAAGCCTACCCCCACTGACACACTTCCTCCAATAAGGCCACACCTCCTAATAGTGTCACTCCCAATGAGCTTACCAGAGCCAATTACATTCAAATTATCACAGAATTTATTTCACATGTTGCTTTATCTATGCAACATTCCAAATGATATAATATATATTGATAAGTTAAGAAAATACTAAACTTTTCCTTTGCAATGTCAGAATATCTATTAATAAAACATATAAAAATGTCTGAAGGAAATATTGCAAATGTTATTTTAGGTCTGAATTAATAACCATACTTAATGAATACTTGAAGTCCTTAATTTAGAGAATGTCAATGAATAGATTACATAGCCATTTAAAAGAAGAGTTATTAGGTAAAAATGTACTTAATATCTTTCAACATTATGAATTATTTAATGTCATGGGGAAAAAAGACTCAGATACCATGGTCATTCATGTCAAATATTTACCCCAAATAGCAACACATTCTAATTATTTCAATTATTTCTGAAAATCAAAAACTTGAATTTTTCCTGTAAATCTCTCTATACAATAAACACAGAAATATTAACTTTATAAAGGTCAGACATGGGGAAAGTGATGACAAATACTATAGTTTGGAAAACTAATGTCTCTAAAACAGCATTTGGTTATCTTTATTACATTTACATATTATTTATTAATTTGTGGTGTGTGTGTGTGTGTGTGTGTGTGTGTTGGCATATGGGTGTATGTGCCATTGTTGAAGTTTGGATGACAGAGGATACCTGCAGAATTTTTATTTAACAACCTATGTCAAGGCTGAAGAGATGGCTCAGCGGTTGGGAGTACTGGCTGCTTTTTCAAAGAACCCGGATTCAATTCCCAGCTCCTATATGGCAGTTCACATCTGTTGGTAACTCCAGTTCCATGGTATGACATCCTCATACAGACATACACACACAGGCAAAACACCAATGCACATAAAAATATATCGAAAAAATTTAAAAAACAATGTATGTCATTTGAGACCAGTGTTGCCTGTTTATTCCCGCTACCTCTATTCAACTCTTTTTAACAAAAATTATACATATAAACAAAATATTAATCAGCAACAAAATAATTATAATCATGAAATTAGCAAGCAAATGGATAGAACTTGAAACTATACTGAATGAGGTCGCTCAGAAAGATAAACATCACATGCTCTCTCTCGTATATAGATCTCAGCTTCAAATTCTTGTGTATTTGACTTGGATTCTTGTGAAATCCAGGAAACTAAAATGGGACATTGCTGGGGGCATGCCAAAAGGGAGAGAGAAATGCAGAATATAAGTCAAGTGAAGGTAAAGGGTACACAGGGAGAAGACAGTTTGAAGAAGAGAGTGTGAGAGGGTGTGGAATAACAAGATTGTGAGAGAAGATGTAGTCATGTGAAGGATGTGTGAGAAAGCTACAGAGCAACCTACTTTCCTGCAACCCATGTAACAAACACAGTAAGATGGGATAGAAGAATACATGAGATTTGAAGGAAAGGGGGGGGATACTTGGGTTAAGGGATTATGTGGAGATGGATGTGGGGCTAAGAAAGAGAAGGGAATATGGGGCAGGTTAACCACAACACAAGATATATGAAGAAGTCTTGCAGAAATTCTCTAATTTGTCAGCTAACTATTTGCTTTTGTTCTCAGCTTACATACTGTAGACTTTACAGTTTTAAAAGTGTCAACTGTGGGAAAAACAATATAAACTTATTTTAGAGGCTGCAAAATAAAATATCACATTTAATATGCAACCTCCAAAATGTCCTTAGAAAGCTGGATTAAATAGCAATCCATCTGTACATTTAGTTTGGTCTTGGAAAGCCTGATAATGCTGTAGTCTTAATTAAAGAAGAAAGAACCCAATCAACTTTTTAGATTTTTTTTTCTGTTAGCTTGAGGAAAGGAACACTCTGCACCTCTGTCAACATCACTCAGGATGAATCAGTTGTAGGTTGATTTTCTTCAGTTAAATTTTAAGTGAGAAAACACTCAAGTAAAAGACTATATTCTGTATTCACTTGTGTTTTGCTTCAAGGTTCAAATATAAATGTTTGAGTGTTGACAACTGACCCAGCAACTTAACTTGTCCATCTGTCGCAGCCAAACTATCTCAGCTACCACTCTCAATGGTGGTCTTAAGCTCTCTGTCCTTGAGGTTCCCTAAGGCTTATACAATAAGGAACAACCAAAAAATAAAGTAAAATTAAAAGAGAAAGAAAGAAAGGAAGGAAGGAAGGAAGAAAGAAGAAAGAAAGTCCACAACAAATGATAACAACAAAATTCCAAGAATCTTGATAGTCAGTGAGTGGGCTGATGAATAGAAAAAATAGTTTCCAAAAGAATATATTTAGAGTTGGGTGGTGGTAGCGCATGCCTTTAATTCCAGCACTTGAGAGACAGGGCAGGGAGATCTCTTTGAGTTCGAGCCAGCATGGTCTACAAGAACTAGTTACAGGACAGGCTCCAAAACTACAGAGAAACCCTGTCTCGAAAAACAAACAAACAAACAAAAAGTATTTAGACAACAGAAAAATGCAATGGGATCTTCTGATATTCTCTTCCACTACCACCAGAATGTTTATCATCAAGAAATCAAGTGTCAACAAATACAAGGGAGGTGGTGGGGAAAGAATAGCAGAGCCACTGTGGAAATCAGTGTGGTGGTTTCTCACACAACTGAAAGTATAACTACCATGTGCCATATTGTATCACCACTTGGTACATGCTGTATAGACTCTACATCCTACCACAGGGACACTTGTGTGCACATTTTCATCACTGCCCTTTTCAGAGCAGTAGGGAAATAGGATCAGCCTAGATGTCCATGAACAGATGAGTCGACAATGCAAAGGCGGTGCATATGCACATAGAATTGCAATCACCTGTAAAGTACAATACAGTGGGGAAATGATAGAACTGGGAAACATATTAGGCAAGGAAACCTAGGCTCAGAGAGACAAATACTGCAAAACTCTTTCTTGCGTATGAACCCTAGTTCTGATAAATGTGTGCATCTAAGTGTTGGAAATGGGTATTATGGTCAGAATGCTGGAAAGAGGCCCAGGAGACAGGAACTGAAAGGCCATGGGGATGGAAAGAATAATAGATAATGTGAGATATGAACATGAAAGGGTAAATACTGGGGGTGGAAAGGCACTTGGGGAAAGGGGTCCAAAGAAATGGGAGAACAGGGAATCAACTAAAACTAAGCAAACAATGAAAATTCCAAAGGGAATCTTTCATTTTATAAGCTAATAATAATGCCTTAACCACTGAATTTATCCCTTGTACCATTAATATGACTTTTGGAAAATTTTGCATTTAGTCCTATATTTGCATTTAGTTTCTTTTCTGAGCTGCCATAAGACTCTATGAGTGTAACAGAAGCTGGTAATCCCTAAATGACTGTACTGTGGACATATTACAGTGTGTGTCCTTTGATCTTATCAATAGCCTATTAATTCTAATAATTATATTAATAATCTTAATTAATATAACTCACACACCTTTCCCCAAATGAGAAAGTACTACTGAGTCAGACCCGTGCTTCTCCAGAACTGTTGGGATCACATAAGATTAGCTTTATCATGTTTAAATACTTAAAATTCTGAGATTTCACCCTAAGAGCTGAAACTAAAAATCAATTACTCCTCTGCCAAATTTGCATCTTTTGAAAAAGGGGAAATCTATAGACATAATAAAAACTAAATGCATAATGTATAGTTTCAATATAAGCCCTTACACATGCTGCGTTCTTCATTGATTTCTGCACAGGGAGAAAAATAAACAGCAAACGTGCCTCTTGTTGACTTGAATTGGAAGATTCTTGGAAAGTGGAGGGGTCTGTCTTTTGTGAAAAAAGAACTGAAGTTACAGCAATGGCTAATCAGCAAGTGAACTCAGATGAGCTCAGAATAGAAAGGTATTGAGGAAAGACCAGGAAACAGATTTATGTGAACATCTTAGATGGAGGGAGCATATGAAGAGCCCAAGACACATTGGTCTAACTGTGAAGGTTTGCTTGGGTTGTGTATTTGCTCTTGCTTGCAGATGACAAAGCAGTATGTATTACTTATGTAAAAACCTTACTGAGCCGTTACCTGAAGTAGGCTCTGAAAACCTGTGGGAAAGGAAGGGTTAAGTAGGAACAGTTCTAAGCCCCCCAAGCTCTTAACATTTATTTATATTAGCTAACTAAAATTTCACAATGTCCCTATGGAATATAGCATCTCACCTCCTTTTATCAAAAAATAATATATCTCTTATATAAATTATATATGTGTTCTCCATAAATATATACCATATGTGTCTATTACAAATTAATATATGTAATATATGTTATATTAAGTTCAATATAGTGGGATGCAGACCTGTGAGACTTTAAAGGCATTCCTTTTGCATTTTGCCCTACCTTTCCCTGTATACTGAGGAGAGAACCCAGGGCTTCACATACATTAAGTGAGTACTCTCCTAAGTCACATACCTGGTCTCCTGTCCCCCACCTCTTTTCGAGACAGGGTCTTGCCATGCAGCCCAATCAGGTCTCTAATTTGAAATTCTCCTGCCTGTGTTCCCCAAATAGCCAGAATTATGGGCCAACCTTTGTGGTTCCATTGGCAGTTTTTCCCCCCACTGCCATTAGAGGTTACACATCACCCTTCCCTGTAAAATGCATGCTTGCATCCAGAACTGTCTCTTCTCCAGTTCCTGAGGGCATGTCAGCACTGGGAAACTTTGCCTGACTTTACACTTAAAAACACATCTCTCTTTCCATGAACAAGCAGTGATTTAAAGGCCTATTTAATTCTAATTAATTTAATGACAAAATAAATTAATGTCTATAAGAGGAAAGTTGTTAATTATGCCCTAATAATAGGGATGTGTTTCACAACCCCAGATGCCATCAGCAGTAACCCTGCTCTGCACTGCCAAGTCCCATAGTTCTGAGACTACTTAGCTAACAACTTCCTTATTTGAGTTAGGTAGGATATACAATAGGAGTTAGACTCTGGGATTCCATTTAAAAAAATCACCTTGGGTCCTTTCTGGGAAATAAAATCCACATTCTCTTTTGTGAGCTAAGATATATGTAGTCATTTCTTGGTTTAATCATTTTTCATGAGTTTATGTCCATTGCTTGACCCTTCACTGGTCAACAACTATTCAAAGATGAATGAAATTCTTACAACCATTCATTCAGTCCCAAGTGTAAGACAGGTAACACCGAGGCCAACACAGCCAAGTAGAAAATGCAGAGGCAGAAGTTGAGTGTGGAGGTCCGAGAAATGTGGACCCATTTCCACTTACTCTGATGGTCAGAGAGTTTGGAGGTTACTCAAATGATCGACAAGAGTAGCTGCAAGTCCCAACTCAGAATGTGGTTGCTTCCTTTGACATTAAGATAGCTCTATTCAATCCTGAAAAATGGTAAGGATGTGCGAATCTACTTCTGCTCCTTCTTTTGTAACTATGAGGTCACCTGGGGAAAGGGTAGTCTTCAGCATAGGAAATCTAGAGCAGCTTTGCTCCCTAGACAATAGAATACTAATGATTTAATGTCTCAGAGTGATAAAGTGATTGACTGAGTTTCATGTTAATAAAATCTTTCTCCCTTCCATTTACATTGGGTATAAAAGCTCTGGTGATTTCAGGATTTCGGTAGTCACTGGAATGCCCTCCTGATACTTTCTATGGTTTCCGTTCTGTTATTTTTGTGACTCTTCATATTCTTTACTATATTTCTAAAATTCCCACACCCCTACCCTGGTAAGAGGTAATTTTGTTGAGGCCGGTCCTCAACAGCTGAGGTTCTGCAGAAGACAGCAGTGACGCACAAAACAAAGCAGGTAGATGATGAGGGCTAGAGGGTAGGAGAGATGTTGAAGGGCATTCACTTTCCTGTGAGGTAACATTCGGGAGGGTAAGAGGACCAGAAATGAGCAGCAGGTATTCCAGGCAAATGAGGAAGCCCAGATAGTGGTAGCTGATGGGATCACATGTTCTGGAATAAGTGAATTAAAGAGCACCAAGGGATGAGCATGGTGAGGAATGAACAAACAAGCAGTCATTAAGGGCCAAGCAGGGAGCTTACACTTTTCTTCTGGTCACGAGAGGAGTCTTTGTGTGCACGCCCATCCCCAAAATGCGTGGTCAAGGAAGGCAGCCTAACTCTCAGTGTAGCTGGCAAAACCAAACAGCCCAAACCTCCATTCCTGTGGTAATGACTGGCTTGTTAATAAACATTAGACAACCCCGGCCATGAGGATTGATACTATAAAATTTCACACTAAAAACTCCTCCATTTGGAGGATTGTTAGTTATATTAACTATGGTTTTTCTAAAAGATGATTTCCTACTTATTGAGAAAAAAAGTTTTTAACAGAATTAAATCTCTCTCTGGATTAGTGTGTGATCTTTAGTTGCTATGGCTATCTGTGGTCAATATGCTGGGGAGCACAGAGTATCCAAACAGAGGAATCCGGACCCCTGAAAGCCAAATGTATCCTCTAACAAATCAACTCTAAAGTCACTTCCTCTTTAGGTATATTGTCTTGTGAAACTATAATACCCCTTACTTACACTGGGGTACACTATCCCCAAAGATGAGCATGTGTTTTCAGACGATAAGGATCTGAAAGTTTTGGTGTGATGAATGATATACTTAGAATATATAACTATTCGTCAGTATATGGCGTGTGTTCAGAGAGACAAAATCATAGAAATATATTCATTTCATCACTTACTCCCCTCCCAAATGATTAAACTCTGTCAACAAAGGTTTCTGTCCCACCCGGTCCTTTAGTCATTCAGTCCCATAGAAACACACAGAGGTCTACTTTAATTATAAACTGATTGGCCTATTAGTTCAGGCTTCTTATTAACTCTTATAACTTATATTAGCCCATAATTCTTGTCTGAATTAGCCAAATGGTTTGGTGCCTTTTTTGGTGAGACAGTCACACCTTGCTTCCTCTGTGTATGGCTATGTCTGTGTCTGGATGGTGATTGCAGACTGACTCTTTCCCTCTTCCCAGAATTCTTCTGTTCTTGTTGTCCCACCTCTACTTCATGCCTGGTTGTCCCACCTACACTTTCTGCCTGGCTACTGACCAATCAGCATTTTATTAAATACAAATGACAGGGTACAGAGCATTGTTCCCCAGCAAAACTCCTAAAGGACTGAAAAGACAGGCCTGAAAGCCACACGTTTTGATAGCTAGAAAGATGGTATCTGGCCTCGACCTCCCGGCTGCATCACAAGGTTGTTTTATGTTTCTCTGTACACCAGAGCAGGAGATCTCAACTTGGATGTCTCATAAAGGAAGGCTCTAGCTCATGAGTGCCCATCACAGCCCTCAAGAGTCTAGGGTATTTGAGAAGAGACATGTACAGTATATCAGACTATAGTCTAAGAGATTAGCAAATATAATTTCTATTGAATACATCACATTTGCTTGAAGTTGATGCTGAATCTTCATGTCGATGATGAAACATAACTCACATTATTTTTTTTGAAATTTGGTTTGTTTGGTCCCAAAGCCTTTCTGGGTCAGACAGTGGTTGGTGGTCAAGAGACTCTGGAAGTGAAGAGACGACTGGAGCAAACAGCTGTACAGTAGGGGTGAGCTGTAGGCTTTCTAAATACCCTCAGTAACTTCTGATTTTTGTCTGGGGATTTTTACAAATATACATTAAAATGCATACATTTCTGTTAACTTAGGGTTATCATTAACAGGAAATACATTTTTCTTAGGATTAGTCAGGCTATCCCACAGCAAGTCTAGGGAACCACCTAGTTCTGTCAACCTGATTAAAACTAATGTTGAAGATATCCCTTGAAGACTTGGTAGACATTTTCATCATCTCTACCATACTGATTCAGAGTTAAATCAGTCTGTGAGAGGACCAAACCAAAAGCTACAAGGTGTGATTTTTCAAGGGCAATGCTTCTATTTTTTTGAACACCGAGAACCAGCTGTTCCTGAGATCTATTTATTCTTATATAAGCCTTTTAGTTGTACGAACAAATATGTTTCTTTTCTTACTGAAAGTAAATCGCCCTCAACTCCTCACGACTGTGATAACTCAGTTATTACTCTCAACCCATTTGTTTATCAGTATTCATTATTTTTCACCTCGCTGTGGACATCATGTTCAAGGTATAAAGAAGTTATGATTTGATGGACTGGCAGCTTATCCTTGTGAGTTGATTGACACTTGGGTAGAAGAGTTCTCTGGTTGAGTCCCTCAAAAGCCCCCGCTGTATAGATCAAACATTGGTCTTTGTGGCAATCAATCATTGGTGATTGTGGTCATGAGAACTGGATATATGATATTAACATCAGCAGTTAACACTTTTAAAATTATTTGAGGCAACTGTGCTTTAATGGTGACCTATAGAAACTCATTCACAGCTTCAGTTGCAGACAACTTCTGTCCTTGGTGTTCTTCATGGTGTGGCAATTAAAGAGTGTATCCAGCCGACTTTGGCACACTAGGTGAGACCCCATAGAACTGCATATAATTGAATTCCATTTAAAATATATTGAAGAGTTTTCTATTGACTTATATCCTACTGCAAATCCCTTAAAAGTGAATAATTAGTTTCTAAATTTAGATTTTGTGTACCTAAAGTAAGATTTCTTTTGGAAGAGAAAACTTAGTCCACTTTCACTTGTATGCTTTATAACTTGAAAAGCTTATTCTACCTCTTATTCAACAAGTAGGCAAGACCTTCTTGTTCATATAATAAAATTAGTGATTTCATTTTTTTCTTTATACATGCTACATGAGTGCTTAGTACTAAACTGCATTCCAAGTTCTGATTACACTTTTCAAAGCAAGAAAATATTTAATCTCTTTCCTTATGATGTCTATTTGCCGAATAGGCGAATATGACATATTTTAATTCTATTCCTTACATATAACTGAACACTTCAAAATCAGTGGTGCCTCCAGTGTTTTCACACACACACACACACACACACACACACACACACACACACACACACACTGCGAACAACAAAAAAACAAAACAGCAGTGCATTTATAAGGAAAACCATGACAATATTTAAAGGCTTTTGAATTATTTGTAGCATCCCATAGAAATACTCGCTCCATGTGTCTGTAGACACTGGTGTGGGAGCTGCTGAAGTTATATCATTAAGGACAATAACTCTGTGCTACTCTTGTTTTAAGAAAACCTGATTATGTTACCTAGACTTTAAAGATCCGAACTATTGCTTCACAATAAAGCTCAACTAGAACCTTTTGAAGCCTGGTGCAAGCCTCCCTTTGTCATCAATTTTAGATTGACTTCTGTATGACTTTTGCATATGTTGGTTTCTCCACTATCATAAATCAGTATCTGGTGGGTCCCACTTTTACTTCCAGTGTGGTTCATGGTTCAGTACCCTGTGTTACACAGTGTGTTATATGGCAGTGTTGGGTCTGTGTGTGTGTGTTTGTATGTGTTACAATTGCTGCATCTGTGCTATTTCAGTCACTAGTGCTACGGATTTCCAAATGGGATTCGTTATCAGTGAAGATTTGCAAAGACTTTCTAAAGGGTGGGTGCCATGCACAATATTTAGGGAACTCAGTTATTCTCAACTTTCCTATGTGCCGGTCTCTAAAAAATTGATTTTCATCTAAAGTCAATTAGAGCTTCATTGGATCTTCTTTCTTTCTAAAATCCCTGTCCTTTCAGCATGGCTTGACTCAGATCTAATAAAAGAAAGACTTGGATGTTTCTCCACCTTATTGTTAAGCATTGCCCTAGGTGAGGAAGGTATAATTTGAAATGGTATTGTTGACTAAATCATGTACTTCTCTTCTTGGTTCTGGGCAAAATCTCCCTTACTCCAGAGGGAGAACTGTGTCTTAGATAATGAGTTATTGGTATTAATTCTACTTGGGCAAGTGAAAATCATTTGATCCGGAAGGTTTTCTCAAGTTGGTGTGTGTTCACAAGCATGTCTTCACAGCAATAGTTTCTGAAACAGTGAGGAAGGAAAGGTTGAATAGGATAAAAATATTAAAGTAAGGTTGATTCCTTGGAGACAATGACTGAAAACATGATTTCAAGAAATGCTGTGGATTTTAAGTATCTGAAAAACACTGACTTATTTTCATGAAGAGATGAAGAATTTTAATTAATAATGCATAACCATAGCCACACTATCCTGAATATGCTCTAATAATACTTTTAAAATTATTCTTTGAATCTTAGAATAAACAGTATTCACTTTCAAATGAAAATTCTTCTTTGAAAAGTCTTCTGCTCTTGGATCCAGTCCTAGATTGGTTCTGCATATTCAACGCATATCAGTGATTTGGGAATCTCATTAAATGACAGGTTCTAAATCCATACGTACAGAGGTGGGAAGTGGAGGGAGCCCCAGTGAATGTGATTTATTAACAAGGACTAATGCCTCAGATCTATGGAAATGGTCAAAGCTTGCTCAGGTTCATCTATGAGTGTCAACAGTATACAGAAAGCAGAAACTTTTCTCCACGTGGATATTTACAGCCTGAGGCTGCACCCCTACAGAGGCCTCCTACCTGGAGTAGCTAACTCCTTCACCCCTGTGCTATATATAAGGGCACTGGGGTTCTGGATGGCTTGATTGCAGGGTAGAAACTGTGTATCAGAGTGTCCACCCAATTCCAGGCTTCCCATACATGTGTCTTTGTGCCTGACTTTTCTTCATTCCCTCATCTGGTTGGTTTCAAGGTTCAAGCCATTCAGGACACAGCACACAGATATAAGAGAAGCTGGGATTCTGCAGTTCTAAGGACCTTGTAGGACAATGTGATGGCAATGTTACCCTTACTCCATCCTGCGAGTATCATGCTCCTTGATCCATAGTCCTTCAAGGGTCAGTCAATCACTAGGGTTGGACAGTGTTGTACTACGTGTTCCTCTGACTCGCATCATCCCCTCCAAATTGAAACATTTCTTCAGGAGCCTCGGTGGCAAACAAAGGTTCATATGTGTAAGAGAACAAAAAAAGATTATTGAGGGCCACTACCCCATGTATAAAGAGAGAAAGCAATTGGTGGACGTAGATTCTCTGACCAGCCATACTGCCGATAGGTATAGATATTTGGACTGTTTATCTTCCTTCAAGATGTCTGCAAACTGCATAGAGTTCCAGGGTGGCAGATTTTCTAAACTGTTGACCTTGTTAGGGTGGGGTTTTCAGGGCCAAGCCATTGGACAGCTGCTTTAAAACTTTCTCTTCATCTCTTAATGAACCAGTCTCCCGTACTCCTGTCAGCAATCCTAGGAAAGCCTCACTGTGTCACTAAATAGGACATTGGTGCAATGGTCACTTTATCTCTCGTGGGTTCCTTTCTGGAGTGGAGAGACATGAGGTTTGTGCCCACCTGCAAATGTCTGTCAAGCAGCAGGCAGAAAATCCATTGAGTGGATTTTGACCATCACTTTTAAAAGCAGGGGAGAATAACAAAGGACAGGAGTGTTGCAAGGAGTATCATGCCTATAATTTCAACACTGGGGAACTGAGGAAGAATAGTGAGTTCCAAGGCACCCTGAGCTACTTGAGCAACAGTCTTTGTACGAAACAAAGCCACAGAAGTACTTTAAGCACATTAAAGCCAGTACTTAACACATTTCTCTTTCTTTTTAAAGAGTGCTTGCATATAGGTCTCCATGTAAGGCATACTCCTTTTTCTTTCCCTCTTAATTTTATTTTCTTAAAAGAAAACAAACTATCTTGTTTTCATTTACTTACCAATCTAATTCCCACTCCATTCCCTCCTCCCATTCCCTCCACATCCTCCCCCCACTCACCATCCGCTCCTCAGAGAGGGTAAGGCACATATTTTAGGGAAGGTTCAAGGCCCTCCCTACTATATCTAAACTGAACAAGGTATCCATTCAAAGAGAATGGGTTCCCAAAAAGTCAGTACAAGCAGTAGGGATAAATCCTGGTGCCATTGCCAGTGGCCCCCCACTCTGCCTCAGTCACCCACATCTAGAGGGTCTAGTTTGGTTCTATGCTGGTTTCTTCCCTGTCCGACTGGAGTTGGTGAGCTCCCATTAGCTCAGGTAAACTTGTGAAATATATTCTTTAAAGTGGGTTTGGATAGAAAGTTTAAGAGTTGCTGTCATAGAGGAAGTGGCTTGCCATGCTAACCATTCTTTTGGGTGTCTATGATGGTGCTTAGTAGAAATAAGGTAAGAAAGTCATTGCCCTAATACATAGACAAAGCATTGTAACTGCCACACAGTTATAGCTATGTTTGACTTCTGAATGGGTAACCCTAGGTTTTTGGTCATTTATAAACACAAAGTGACAGAAAAGGCATAGGTTTGATATTGTTCAAGGTTGCCCAGATTTTTTTTTTAACATGAGCAGAAGAGGAAACACACCCCTTGTTTCTCTAGGATACAAAGTTACACAACACACACACAGTATTGATCAAAGCAAACTGCACACTTTAGAGCCCTTAGTTGATGAGTGCCCAGAGTCTGGATTCCTCCAGTGAATTTGTTAGTTGCTGAAATCTGGTTATTTTGCAGGGGTGAATCCATACAAAGAAAGGTGTTTCTTATTTCTTTACTCCTTTAAGGAAACTCTTACTGTTTTGCTTGCTGTTGAAATAATGTTTGCCATATTTATTATATGATTTCTTGTGTGCATTCAATATACAGCAAACAACTCAGTTAACAAGGGTTCTGCCTGCAGGTGGGACAGGAGGCACAGCTAAGATGACCCCCCCAAAGAAACTTCCACTTAATTTGTTTTTGTTCACAATTTTAAAGCTATATTCTCTGTGAAACTGCCTCCAGGTGTGAAAATAATAAATAGAAACACAATGAATTCAAGTATTTCAAAAGGTTCTGTGGTGGTATTAAATACAGATAATAAAAATGCCTAAAATTTGAAGCATTTCAAGATTATCTGTGTTCACCCAGTTCTCCCAAGATCCTCCCAAAGCCAAGATTCTATTTAGCATGGGAATTTCCAGGAAGTGAATATAAATAGCCAGCCTTGGGGAATCATAGATCAACCTGAGATCTGGGACAAAAACCTAGGAAGAAGCAAAGGAGGTGAGGGTGTGCTGGGAAATAAAGACAGGGAAGTACTGACCACAAGAGATGTAGAATTTCTTTCTGTCAGCTCCTTGAATCACCACGCAGGCTCAGTCTAGTGCCTTCCTCTTAGCAGCTGCAAGGATAGTCATGTTTATCTGATACTCGTCACCAGTGTGTGGTTGGCTCAGATACCACAAGACACATTCTATTCGTGGCACTTGTGTGCAGGTTACAAAGTGCTGAAACTGAATTTTCCAGCTGCCTGAGTAAGCGATCTTGAGATAAAATGGTTGCCATTAATTTTTCTTGCGGAAGGTATCGGAGGGGAGAGAGGTCTGTGTCTGACATAGTCACAGAGGTCTATGCAAGCCAACAAGAGGAGCAACACATGAAGAAAGATTCTTCCGAAGACTCCACCTTCCACCTCCAGCAATTGAGATTGAGAAACCATGAAACAAGGAAGGGGGCTAGCACTTAGTAGCTGGCCAGCACGTGGAATTGAACCTTCCCCAGAACCTCCAGAGGAGGAGAGCCATGAAGACCCCTAGGTTTAGGCTAGTGACAAGTCAGATCTTCAGACCTGTGTGACAGGGAATTTATATTAAAGCATTTTGTCTACTTCAGTTCCCTAGGAGCAACAGAAAATGAGTGCAGTTGTTAAAACATAAACAGCACCATTTGGAATATAAATATGAAGTAGAAAAACTACTGCCTGATTGCAAACTACTGAGTGCAATGAAAAAAATGAGGCCAAGTTTTATTTTCATAAAAGCAGTAAAGTTTCAGTATGTAGAAGACTATCGAGTTCACATACACACCTAATTCTCAAGACCCCACCATATCCATCATCCTGACCCATTATATCAGCACTAAATAACTAAGTAACAAAGGGGGATATTTTAACTTCATGGAATTTCTCAGATTGTTTATGAATAAATTCAGCTTTATACTTTTAACATTTCTTCACTGTCAATATTCATAGAAGTAGGGCAGAAGGACTTAAGAATACTGTCATGTTTTTAATACTTGTTGATTAACTCACAGGTCTGATAGGTGCAACTGTACACATAGCATTTTACAGATCTATGTACATTTAAATTAAAACTGAAAGATGCAAAAAGACCTGGTAAAAGTCTCCAAGCCAGGTGATGGGAAAACAAGAATCACATAACTTGAGTCTCTCACCTCTAAATTCCGCTTTCAGCTCTGTGTTTCTGTCAACTTCAGAGTATATTGGAAACAGCCCAAAATGTAAGTGGATAGGCCAATTCACAAATGGGTTTCTGCAGCCTGTCAAAGATAAGGAGGTCAGTTTACTTCCTTTACTTAGGGGAGGTTCTCGGTGTCTTTGAACTAGATAGGACGGTCACTAGCCCTGCACAGGATCCTTTTCCTTGTGAGCCATCAGGGCCACTGTTTGAGATGGGTAGCATTCCACTAACTTTGATTTCCAAAGCAGATGGGGTGATTTGAGAATTATATTGATAAATGTCACCCTGCAGCTTGTGATAACATTTCAGTGTCTTTAAAAATAATATATTGATATGTACATACATGCATGCATGCACACATATGTACACAACATGTGTGGAAACTTAGTGCTCAGTCGGTGAATGTTTCTGAGTGTGTATGTATATGTTTATTAAGTTTGGATCAGATAGACCAGGAAACCACACATCTGAGAATCTGAGCTAATTTTATTTATGATCGTGTAAATGAAATATTTGTGGGTAACATGGATGAGATACTTTCTAGTAGCTCAGTATACATACTGTAAATATACATACATACATTCAGTATACATACATACAATATACAATACCGTTGCTTATAAAAAAATGTGTACTTCCATACTTTGAATCCTGAAAAAACTTCAATTTCAGTGCAACATTGTTGGGGGTGGGGGTGGGTCAAGACCTCATGGAAAGTGTTTGGGTCAGGAGGACTCTCCTTCATGAATCGACCAATGTCCATTTACATTTTAGTTTGGTTCTGTGAAGTAGATTTCTTGCTTTGTTTTGTCCTCTTTTTGCCTTTCTTCGTGGAATGATACAAGGAGACAACTTTCCAATCTCTAGAATTATGAGAAAATATATCTAATAAAATACCAAATTTTAGCTATTTTGTTATGAAGCATGCCAGTACATCTTCATTTCATTTTGTCTTTTCGACTAGTTTTTTTAAAAAAATGATTTTTCAAAAATATTTGCAAAAGTAGCTTGAAGAATTTGTCTCCTCTTCTCTCAGTCTCTAGATTATATATTTTCCTTTTTGTATCATGATTGATTCTTTCTATGTATACTTGAACATGAACACATAAGAATGCATGTATGCATTTGTATATAATACAATTCTTGTTAATGTACATGCCTGTATACATGTACATAAGCATGGTTTTGTATTGCATCCATAATATGTGGAATACAAGCATAGAAAATGGGCACATTTGAAGTAGTATTCAGCTGTTGATATGATGATCCCTTACCTCTAAAATAGCTGAGTTTGTACTTTCTAAAAATAAGAACCTCTCCTCACAAATCAGTGTTATAATTAATAGTCGTTAAGGCATTATTGATAAGACTTACTTCTTTTCAAAGTTTTTTTCTGTTTACCGATGGTCACATAAACGCATTATATTTTTCTTTTTTTTTCTTTTTTTAAATTTTTATTTATTTGTTTTCTTATTATTAAAATATTCTGCCTCCTCCCTACCTCCCATTCCCTCCCCCTCCCCTCAACCCCTCCCCCTCACTCTCCAGTCCAAAGAGCAGTCAGGGTTCCCTGTCCTGTAGGAAGTCCAAGGTCCTTCCCCCTCCGTCCATGTCCAGGAAGGTGCTCAACCAAACAGACTAGGCTCCAACAAAGCCAGTCCATTCAGTAGTATCAAAACCCAGTGCCATTGTCCTTGGTTTCTCAGTCAGCCCTCATTGTCTGCCATGTTCAGAGATTCCGGTTTGATCCCATGCTTTTTCAGCCCCAGTCCAGCTGGTCTTGGTGAGCTTCCATTAGATCAGCCCCACCGTCTCAGTGGGTGGGCTCACCCCTCACGGTCCTGACTTCCTTCATGTTTTCCCTCCTTTTGCTCCTCATTTGGACCTTGGGAGCTCAGTCCAGTGCTCCAACGTGGGTCTCTGTCTCTATCTCCATCCATCGCCAGATGAAGGTTACAATCTAGGAAGGTATATTCATTTAATTGGTTCAAAAGATAATCTGCGTTTTAGAATGTGCCTCAGCTTTGGCTGTCCCATGTCTCCTGTGACCTGCATGCTATGCACTAGGGACAGGAACTTCATTGTCAGGATGCCCCATGCCTCTCATTTTCTAGTATCTGAAGCCTGATATGTTTCCTTATCCCACCAAAGGAGTATTCCCTAAACCAGCTGTGTTAGGGGTGATTTCAGCAAGTGTTTTATTAAAATTCTTGTTCAAACTTCTGGAATGGATAAAATCCTGCAGATGATCACTTTAAAACTGTATAACTATCCCAATTTTTACCATAGTTTTACCAATATGGCAATTGTTGATATTTCTTGCTGGAAACTATTATTTCTGTGGGATGGGGACTAAGTATCCTTATGGTATTAGGGATGAAGCCCAAGGCATTGAATTTCCAGGCAATACCTCTGTCACTAAGACATATCTCTACCCTACTATGTCCATTCTTCAAGGTTGCTAGTCCCGTAACAGTGTGATGAATTATTTTACCTTGTAAGTTATTTGATAATTTTGCCTTGAGATTTGAGTTTCATTTCTCAGGCTTTGAAATTTATTTAATTTTTTAAACTACAAAAGGTCTCAGAAATAGTTTTAAGCAATTTTCTTCAGGAAACTACCTTTGCTGCTATTATGTATAGATTTAGATCTTGTTATTTTCTGCAATATTTTCTCAGAGTATAATTACAAATGCTGTTACATTTTACTTTCTCAGTGTTGAATATACGCAGTCATTCCATTGCCTGCCTCCATTTCTGCCCACTTATCTCTGACTTTGCTTGTTTGGAATCTTTCTTCAATTTTCTTGGTTATTCTCATATCTGCCTTTAGAGACTCTTGCTAAATTTATATTTTGTAAATTATTCTTTATATCTAAACTATCTTAATTCCCTAATTTCCTTGAATTTAGTCAGGTATTTCTTCCTAAAATTTTGTTGTAGATTTCTGTCTGTCTATCTCTCTCTCTCTCTTTCTTTTTTTTTTTTAAAAGGCTTGGCCTTACTATGTATGTCAGGTAAGTCTGAAAAGTAGGCCAGGTTGGCCTTGAACTGGTGACCCTTCCCTCTGATTCCTCAGGACTGGATTTAGAGTCAAGAGCCACTACATACAATTTGTCTTGAATTTATAAATTTCTAATTCATTTTTTCTTCCCATTTTCAAATATTCTCTTGGAAATATTTAATTTGGTTTGCAATGCTATTCTATGCTTTTTCTCTTTCATATTTGGACTTGGGGTGATGAGGGATGCGCTTAGGACTGCTGAGTTTTGCTCCTATTAGGTCTGTTCTGTGCTTCTTTGATGCTGTGGCCAAGTTCATCCTCCTTATTGAATTTTCATGTGTGTTGTAGCAGAGAAAAATACACAGGCCCAACAATATATCTTCATGTTATCAGACTGTAAAATCTTCTCTTCAACTAAATTTCCCAAAGAGATCTTCTTCCAGTTTCCCTTTTCTTCTTTCTTTAGAAACTTTGTCATTTCCATCTGCTTAAATCATAAGGCTCTAAATTCCTCAGCTGTGAATTCGGTGTCCTCAGAGATTGGGGCCTTCTTTCAGTATTCACGTGCGCAGTGTGAGCACTGTCTTTCTAAGGATTTTTTTGTCTTCATTCTCTGTGTGGGAGTGTTTTGCTGTGCATCATGCACCTTCAGTGTCCAGCGAGCACTGAATTCACTAGATACCATGTGGGTGCTGAAAGCTGACCCCAGGTTCTCTGGAGAAGCAGTCAGTGCTCTTAACTCCCAAGACATCTCTCCAGGCCTGAATATCTTCTGTTTGACAAAAGCTATAGAGAATCTTTAAGTCTAGCATAGTTCCCATGCTCTCCCTTCCTTGGGCAGGGTTCTTGGCTGTGGCTTGCAAGGCTTGCAAGCAAGGCTACCTTGTTTGTAGCAGATTTTGTTTGTTTCATTTCAAGGAATTGCTCATTGTAATTTGTTCAGGTTTGATTTCTTGCTTTTCATTTATAATGTTCTCTAGGGGTGGACACTGCATCAAGAGAAAAGGAGTATGCTTGAGGGAAAAAGCATTTCCGTTCTTCAGGTCCTGGAATTTAGGACTTCTGTTTACTCTGGGCGTCCCCCTTCATTGGGGGTCACAGAGGAGGAGGATCTCTTTTTCCCTGTTTTTCTTCTTTGGGGAATACATATTCCTAGACCGCCGTGCTGGCTCCCTCTGCTCGCGACTCTCCTCCTCCTGAATTTAGGAGACACCTCCATCTTAGCATTGTGGATCATTCAATTGGCTTTTCTGAGTTCACACCATGCTGAACTGTTGGCATCTTCCTATACAGTCATTTAGATGCTCCTATATATTTATTTAGAAGATGACTTTATCCAGTTTCTACATACACACAGCATCTGCCTAGGCTCTCCCCTGCAGGTTGCTCCTCTGACACCTGTGAGAACTGAGCTACTGCTCTTTTGGTGAATTAGGATTCATGCTACATCTGGTGTCCAACTACATCTGGTGTCCAACTTTTGGGACACAAATTTATGAAAAAGTTGCTTCCCTGTGACTTCGCAGTCACTGACATAGGCCAGAGCTATACGTGACCAGAGTCACTGACCCGCTGCTGGCTAAGTTTTCCTTTCTTTCTTTTTTCCAAGTGGATTTTCCTTGGACCCTGTTCTTGAGCTGCTGCCAAACTAGGTAGCTGCCTTGAAACCTTCTCAGGCTTCTGCTGTTCTTTGCAGCAGAAGTCAGCCTCACATCTTCATCATCTGTTGGCTGATTTGGTGAAACACCTGGGAATTCTTGAAGGAGGAAGTACTTAAAGCAGAGAGTTTCTTTCCCCGTGTTTAAAGGTGGGAAAGATTATTACAATGGAGAGCGTTAGGTCTCTGTATGATTATGCAATGTGTGATTTGAATTTGGAACAATTAAGTGAATTAAATGAAGGAATAATCAACTTAATTGGGATTGTGTAATGTTAATTATCATTTTGATAATCTTTATTGTTGGTTTGATAATTCCTGGTTTATATCTAAAAATGTTGGTTGGTATGAGTTCCAAGAAAAACGTATTAAAACAGATCATAGAGATATTCAGATCTAGATAGAGGAATTTAAAGGAGAACCCATTTTAGCCTTCCATATAAGGTTAGAGAGGAACAGCCTAAAGTTTTCAAACAACAAACTTTAGTCTATCCAGTCACCTTGAAGAAACTGCCAAATTACAGATATTCCCAATGGTACTTAAGTGCTCACTGGAGTCCTATAGAAATGCTAGATTTAAGGAGGTTCAAGGAAGTGATGGTCTCATATGACATGCACTCGCCTTTTGTGAAGCAGATGTTAGCTTGTAGTAGTTTTTCCCCTTAAGACTGGAGAGACTTGGTTACAGCAATCTTGGAACCTAGTCGACCTTGTAGAAGGATGAAACTAAGATTCTTGAGCAATGAAACAGTGATATAAGTATGTAAATATACCAAGATCAACTTCTTGGAGAGGGAGATTATGCTAATGTGGTAAGGCAATCTCCATATATGATACACCCTAGATTTATGCCATGTAGCTGCTTTGCATATTTGGGACAGAACTGAGGAAGTAGGATCGAAAATTGAGTCATTTACTAAAGTTATTCAGGACTCAAAAGAAATCTTCACTGATTTCTTACAGTGATTGACTTCAGCAGTACATAGAATAATAGCAAATTCAGAGGCTAGACAAACAGTAATTGAATCTCTGGCTTTTGGAAATGGTAATTCACAATTCAAAAGGGTAATCAGGCCATTAAAGGTAATATCAGTACCCTTAGAGAGATGGATCTGAAATAAATTCAATATTGAATCTCATGACCTTGATGATATTTGGATAGGAGAGGTGATTTTCAGAGGTTTGAGGAAAATCAAAATGTCAAATGTTTCAAATATAGTAAAAAAAGGGGGGCATCTTAAAAGGGGTTGTAATCAGGGTGTTCCTAGAAATAATGCTTTTTCTAAGCATAATGCAAACAGAAAGTCCCTCCATTCTGGATTATGCAGAAGATGTGGCAAGGACAGGCATTGTAGAACAGCAAGGGGCAGCACAAGTAATCTTTTGCCATTGAAAAATGCCTTGAGTGATGCCTCTTGCAGACCCCCATGACAAATTTGATTCAGTCATTTCCTGGCATCTTGGAGGAAACTCCTTCTGAGAGCAGTTAAAGAACCTAATGCCTGTTGTAAGAAACCATACTTCTTGGGATGATAGAACAGCTTTAGAAAATAAAACAAAAATTTCAGGAGAAACCATAAATCAAAACTGATAAAGATTCCATTTGAACAAGAGAGACCCCCCAATCTAAACTAACTTACAAAGCTAACAGAATGCTTTCCATTCGATCAGGTATAACCTGTTAAAAGGGAAACTCCCCAAAGTTAGAGATGGGAAGGGTTTCATTTTTGTCTTTACAGGAAAATGAAAGCAACCATCTTGAGGAATTTAAAGCCTTTTGCACAAATAAGTATTCAAAAAAGAAGGGAGAACAATCCAGAAAAAGAAATACCAAGAAAAGGAATACTGTGACCTAATGCAATCTCCAAAGTCTCCAACATGATGATGGAATCCCACACTGATAATTCCTGGTAATAATCTGACCTAATGTAATCTCCAAAGTCTCCAACATGATGATGGAATCCCAAACTGATAATACCACCAGGACTGTGATAATAGCATAAAGCTGAAAAACACCACCTAAAAATCAGCTTTGGGCTGCAAACTGCTCAGGACAAATTGAGGTGGCTAGCTGAGATGATCCAGCCTCACAGACTACTCTAGCTGGGATATGAGACAAGCCCTGCACTTTCCTATTACACAGAGACTGAACAACAGATGATACAGATACCTCTCCCAGGACAGACAATTAACCCAAATTTTTCTTTTCAGAATCCCTGAAAGATGCCGTCTCCCCCAGACATCAGGAAGTAAATTTAAGAACACGACATCCACATTTCCAAAAGTTGTGTTAGGTAGATTTTGGGGATTCAGCAAGATATGGATATTTGTCATTGTTTAGGGTGGTTGGTTACAAGTTGCTATTGGTAATGGTCAGGAAAAAAGCTAAACAAAGAAGAGTAGATTCAGGGTTCTTGTTGTGAAAAAAGGGGGATATAGATATGATAGGATTAAAAAGGTAGATTATTGAATCTACTTTGAAACCAAAAGTGGCTACTAGTTTGTAATAATTACATTGTACTGAATTTTTATATGCTATACACAAATTTTATTTATTATTACAAATTTGAGATCAATTTTATTAAAACATACAGTACATATGTTTCCAATCTTGTTCAAAATATTGTACCAATACAGCTCATTTAACAATGTAATGCAAATTTCTAGTTTTTAAAAGTTATTACCACTTGTTTAGAATAATAAGGAAATACAGGTTAATAATTAGTCACCTATTACAATTAAACTTGTAGTCACATTAGGTTTGTTTTAAAGGTCAAACAGATATATTTGAAATAGACAGGTAATATTAAAATACTTCAGAGAGATACAGAAGATGGCATTCAATATATTTTAGTAACTTAGGTTGCTTTTTGTTTTATGACAATGAGACATGTCCATTCCTGGCAACACCAATCTACTTTGGAGAAGATAATGGGCATTGAAGAAACTCTATATGGAGTTTATTTTCTCTGTGGTCCCAGCAGTATGATGTCCAAATTGGACAAGCAGTACACAAAAGAGAGTGACTATCAAACCTTGCTTAGCAGGAAAGGAGAGTCCTTCAAAAATCCTACTTTATAGAAAAGTCCATTGAAGAATCTAGGCCTGTAAGCTGAAGATGGATGCCCCAACATTACAGAGGAACCTTGGGTGACCAGGTAGCTAGTTCTTTCTGACATTTCTCATGTTTTTTTTTTTTGACATTACTTGCTTGTATTTCTTGCTTACTCAGTTAATATTATTTCTTTCTTGGGTCTCTAAGGAAATTGAAGACTAGATAGTTATAGTTATAGCTTTCCTTGATAATAGATTTAGATTAGGAACACATTTAAAGAGGTGTAAAGGGTATAAGGTTGGGAGATATAAGAATATAGTTTTGGTAGTAAAAGTTAGGATAGAAAGTGAATTAGTCAATTTTTTGAACTCACCAAGATAAGATAGATAATGGAGTATTTTCTCTGAATTTGTCAAATGCAAATGTACTAGACATTGTTGATATATTTATTATCTGTAATATTATATATAATTAGTATACTGACTGTATCTAGTTTTTCTTATATTAGTTATAACCTTTTTATTTTGGGCAAATTGTGAAAATGTAATGTTTTGTGTGTGTTTTAACAAATAAAGCTTGCCTGAAGGTCAAAGTGTGGACCTAGTCTCTAGTTAGCCATAGAGGCTAAGGAGTAGTGGCACACACCTTTAATCCCAAAACTCAGGAGGAAGGGGCAGAAGGATCTCTGTGAATTCAAGGCCACCCTAGGCTACACAAGATCAATCCAATCTAAAAGAGAAACAGAGAGTAGGTCACACCTTTAATCTCAGCCCTTGGGAGTCACATGCCTTTAATCCAAGCACTAGACAGGAAGGGATATGACTGGGTGGAGAGGGGAATAAAAGGTGGGAGAAAACAGGAACATTCAATCTGAGGATTTACAGAGACAGGGTACCCGTTTCAGTCTGTGGAGTTTGAAGAGGTTAAGAGCTCTAGTGGCTGATTGTTCTGCTTCTCTGATCTTTCAGCCTTCACCTAATATCTGACTCTGGATTTTTATTGTTAAGATCAGTTAGGATTCCCACTACATCTACTTCTTCCCACTGTCTGGCGTGGACAATAAGGAGCTCCTTGAAAAGGAAGAATTGACTTTTTCTTCTTCTTTGTTATTGCTGACCTAGAAACTCACAGGCAGGACACATTGAAAGCAATTCAAACATCAACAGGACTGTACTTTATCCTTGGCCTATCATGATTTCTAGGTTATCCATAGTCTTGGTTTTCACCTTGACCCCTCAGGGACAAGTATCAGTTTTACTTTGTATACAGGAATTCAACCATCAGGGAATAGAAGTCAGGCTAAAAACACCCTCTTGGGATTTGACAAGAGAGGAGACATCTGTGGTCAAATTTATTTTCTCAGTGTCAATAGTGATTCAATGTTTAAAAAAAAACAGCTTTAGGAATAAAAAAATCCAGAATACAGATGTAAGAGAAATTACTAATAAAAGCCATAAAATAGGACATTTTGAGGAAATTGAAAATCTTCTTCCTAACATAAATGTTCTCATCTAGATTTGTTCATACAGCAAAATGAGAAAACTAGAATAATACAATGTTTGGGCAAAAACAAACTTACTAGAACATTAATTCCTACACCAACACCAATTTTATATAAAGAAACAGTAATAGAAAGCATAAGCAGCAATAGATACAGTTTATTAAGCACTGATGTAGCAGGGGCTCTGCTAAGTATTCGGCATTCATTATGTCTTTAGTTCTCAACAATCCAGTGAAGTTTATTGTGGCTGATTCTATTGATTCCTTACTTAGTATCCATTCTATACTACTTCCTTTTAAGTAGAATTACAGTTGGGTGACCGCAGTCGATATTGTTTGCCTCTGATATTATCTATGCAATATCCTCTAAATACCTAATACCTTACTCTAATTTCTCAGTTTCTGTTGTGATTTATATCTAAAATATCTCCCCAAAAAGCTATGTACTAAATACCTGGCTCCAGGCCGATGGGCTTTGGGAAGTGATGCTGAGTGCTTTGAGCTCTCAGTGGGTTAATCTGATAGATTAAAATGTGGTGGAATTGGGAGGTGATAGGAACATAGGACATAGAATATAATTGAAAGGAGTTGGTCCTTCATGGCATGGCATGGTCTTGGGCACTGAATTCTCTCTCTCTCTCTCTCTCTCTCTCTCTCTCTCTCTGTCCCTTCTCTCTACTTTCCTCCCTTCCTTTCTCCCTCCCTTTCCTTCTAAAACACCACTCTGCCACATGCTATCTCCATGATGACTCACTATCACACAGAAATGATGAAGTAAATTGGTCTTGGACCAAAACATCTGCAACCATAGGCCAAAATGCATCTTTTCTTCTTTACGTGGATTTTTCTCAGCTGTGTGTGACAGTAGTAGAAAGCTGACAGGTGACTAATGCAGTCCCCATGCCAGCTGGGTGGGCCATCTGAGTAATCTTGTAGTTGTGCTACTAATGTGAGGGTGGCAGAAAAAAACATGTCACATAGAAAGGTTTCTGAACACAAAATAACCAAACTTAAGTCCAAATCAAGAGTAATGAGCCATGGATGTTTTGGGTAACACGTCTCCTAGTTGCATTCTGTGACTTCTCTACAGCCTTGGTTCGGAACACACAATATGTAAGTTTTGTAGTTTTCATACCGTGGCACCACACTGTATTAATGAACCTTGCCTAAAACACCTTAGCTCCAATTCAAAACTCCTGAGTTGTGCTTGCACAGCACATGCAAAGTCTATTCTGCTCGCATAGTTACATAATGGCTTAAGTTTGGAAAATAATGGCTGCTACCTGATAGTACAAGCATCAAAATGGTAAACTTCTAGATCCTATTTTATCAGAACACTTGGATTTCTAGGTGGCATTTTGAAATGTTGATTTGAGGGTCATAAAATATCCTTCAATGAACATTAGCTTGGGATTAGCTCAGAATTTCCAACTGAAATTGTCCTGAACACAATTCTGCCATTTTGTGCTCCATATTTATGGGAGGCAGTTTTCTCAGCATTGACAAATATAAAATCAATATGTCCATCAACTCTGACATAGATGCACTATGTCTTGTTGTACCGAATAGTTAACTAAGATTTATTTCTTTATCTAAAAGCAGATAACTTTGTCTACTTTTTAGTATGTAAAATGACTTTCATCTTAATAAGTGATATATATATATGTATAAATACATTTCAAAGGATTTTTAGATGGTCTTTGCTTTGTTTTATATTTGTTTGTGCAAATATGTATGTGTATCACACGGATGTACAGGTGCTAAACAGACATCTGTGGAGGTCAGAGGACAACTTGTAGGTGTTAGTTTTCTCTCCGACTGTGCAGATTCTGGGGATGGATCTCATATGGTCTGACATGGGGTCAAGTGTCTTTACCCACTGAGTCATTTTGCCAGCAATAAACAATTATTTTTAAGTGTTTTTTTGGTTTATTATCAGTATATGTTTGATTTGTGTGACTCTTTTATATTTGTCTTTTTGTGGTGAGATACAAAAAATTTTTCTATCAAAAGAGGGCTGTAGATTGAAAACACTTAAATAATCTTGGTTTAAATACCTAGAGTGGCTTCATCATACCCATCCCTTTTTCTTTTCTTTTTAAAAATTAATTACTTTTACAATTTTTTGCATTTAAATAATGCATTTTATGATTTTGATTTTTGCCTTTTACCCTCTTGTACTTCCTCATCTGCCTACCTTCTTCTCTCCAAATCTCCTTTTCACATCTGTATCTATTCATTTTGTTTCACTAAATTTAATCAGAGTCTACTGTGTCATCACAGGTTCAGGGCCTATCGACAATTTAAGATAATGATCTCCAAATCCTAGAATCTGTCAATAGCTAATAATTCAGGGCTAAGGGGTAAGGCCCAATTCTCCATCTACGACTGTCCATGATTTGACAGAGTCAGTCTCCTATAGAATCAGGATAGGCATTTGAAGTTGCTTTGAGCCCATGATTCATATCTAACTGTCTTTTTTCTCTGCTGTCTGAATGGAGAAAGGTGACCTGAAATTCAGAGAGGGTAGAACTGCAAGGCTGAAGGATTCCAGGCTCTAAAAGCCTGCTTAGAAGAGGGCTGGTAAGTCTATGTTGAGCTGAATAAGTTGAGTTGTTTGGCCCCTCGTTATTATGACATAGTCATATCTTGGATCCATATCTTGGTTCGTGGAAAAATGTATACTAAGCATAGTGTTCTATCATAACAATAACAGAACTCCTAAACCATAAGGCATCTAAATGAGTCAGAAAGCAATGTGAAAAAAAAAATGAGCTGAGCCTGGGAAGTTAACTGAGATAAACGAGGCACAGAGAGGCAAGCACAACACATTCTTACTCACTTATGGAAATGGGAAACCCGGTCTCTTAGAATAGAGTGGCACAGTGATCATCAGGAATAGGAAAGGCAGGGCCGAGAAAGTTATAAAAAGGCCCCAAAACTCAGAAAAGAAGAATTTGTCTTGTTTTTCCCCTAATCTATGATAAACTTCACAAATCACCAGTAGAATATGAAAATCCTGATGCACATTCATGATTAGGCCCCAGGAGAGGGACCTGCTCCTCACTCTGACTTCACCTTTCCACATTCTATGAACATATTAAATCATCATTTAAAGCCTGTAAGTGTGTTCAGATATTGTATTTTATAACAAGAGAGAGGAAAATGGCACTTCTGTTGTAACTAGGCAGAAACCCCAAACTCAGTGACTTTATAATTATGGTGAAGATGCTGCAAACCAGACTACTAATAGTGTGTGGTCCATTGCTGTCATATTTAGCAGGGTACTACAGAAAGAGACTCCATTAAGTCGTAATTGGATGATTTTCAGACAAAATAACAGGAATAAACAGCCGAGAAACTCAGATCCTTGTTTGATTGAATTTTTTCAAGCTTCTAATCCCAGAAAATTAAGATTTGGTTTTCAAAAAGGCATTGAAAAACTCAGGCCCTATGAAGCTTTGTAGTTGATTGAAGTGATTCAAGGCATAACTTCTCAGTGGGAGGAAAATCATTCAAGGCAAACATCAGATTAAGAGTCAGGCCTTCTCATCTTCTGTTCCATGTCACCTCAGGGAAGCAGCTCTTAAATTGAAAAGGGGTGTTAAAGAAGCAAAATCAGCCAGGCTCTAGAATTATATCTGAAAAATAATTTCCTAAGGTTCCTGCCCAGGGAACTGAACAGAAGCAAACAGATCACAGGCCCAATATTTTTTTTTAAGGAAATTGTATTAGGAAAACAAATAACAAACACAAGCCTTGGACAACAGACGGTTTGGTTTTGAATTTAAAAGAAGCCTGGGGGCCCGACTGTTCACAACCAGCGTCTAGCATGGATAGTTACAGAGTTCTCACAAAGGGTGTCCCTGTGAAGACCAAGGAGGATGAGGTGAAGGAGGCAAAAAGAAGAACAGAGTCATTTCATCCTGTCAGCAGGCCTGCATGTCACTCCACAGTCAGAAAACCTGCACTTGGGCCAGGGTACCGAGAGTCCAAGCTTCCAGAACCTCAAGACTGCAGAATGCAGAGCTGTTCTTGGTGATGCACCACAGCAGTCTCAGGACTCAAGAAACCAAGGCAGGAGGCCTGATGTGAGGTCAAGGCCAGCCTGACCACAAGGCAAGTTCTCTTTCAAACAACCAAACAAGAACAAATTTCGGAATGAGCTAACAACTACAGTGAGTGTGCATCCCTTGTCTTCTGAATGAGAAGGGCGCAATCACTCTGCTTCTAACCGTGAATGTATGTGGAGAAATAGGCAAACACCTGTGCCTTCCAGGTTACAGGTTGTCAGTGTAGAAGGAGCCATGTCTAGATCTGATGTCTAGGTGCTGCATGGTGTTGCCCTTGATTCAGGAAACACAATCTTATTATATCTTATTATACTTATGTCTCCTGGTAAAAGAAAAATGGTTTTATGAACATGATAATAAGTAAACTTTCATTGCTCCCTAATATTCATAGTCTTAAATATATTTCTCAGACTCTCATGTTTGAATTTGCCATTTGACCAGTTCTGATCAATGGAAAGTGAACAGAAATTATTAAGGCTCTTTTCTTTCTCCCACGTACTAGACAGAATAAGGGGAGTGCCGGCAACTACAAGGTGAGATGACACAGGCTACAGAGTTCGAGATTTCAAACCGCAGCTTGGGAGTGCTTTGGAAAACATGCTACTGAAGCTAGATTCCAAGACATTGAAACTCTATGATTTCGACAGATATGATTGCTCTAGGAGTGGTCTGCCTGTGTGCATTGTTAGAATTCTGATCACGGGCCCAGGTCCAAATGCAGTCCCTAGCGTCCACAGCACATCGGTAGATTCCAATCCCATGGCCTGACTCATCTGTGTGTGGTTGTGCATGATCTTGCTTGGAATCATCAATAGAGGTTCTGCGGGCTAGAGTTGTAAATTAACAGGATACTTACCTGGTCTCCATGAAGTCCTTGTTTCTAGTCCCAGCTCTGTAAAAACTGGGTGTGGTAGTTTACAATCCCAGCACCTGGGAATTACAGGCAGGAGGATTAGAAAGCCAAGATCAACTCAGGCTAAAAGAAATGTGAAGCTAGCCAGGACACACAAAACCTTATTTCTAAGATCTCAAAGATGGGGGAGGGATCAGAGCAGCATGACCTGGACACATGTTAATATATGACAGAGCAAAGACGCTTGTCTCATTATGGCTGTAAAGCACAGCGTAGTCTGATTTACCCTGGGGAGTCTGCTTCTATTCGCTCCACATAGAAAGGGCAATGGCAGACCAAAGAAAGAATTCCATCTCTATCCAGCCTGATGAACCAATACTTTATTTACAGGAACACGAGTAACACAAAGGCCACCGAGCCACTGGAAAGCTCACCCTAGCAAGAATGACTCCCAAAAGCTGTGTCATAGGATGAAGGACATATAACTACTCCACCAAAGACTTGCCTCTCCCCTGGGAATTATATAACCACCGGAAAGGGTCTTGTGACTCTTTGAAGTTGCCCGACCTTTATAAGACTTGTAATTTTCTTATGAGTACCATGGTCTTTGTGAGGCTCCCTGATCCCTTTAGGGTGAACTATCTCAATCTGGAGGAAACAAAAAAAATGAGGAGAGGGAGATGGCAGAAGAGAAGGAGAGAGGGGAGGGGAAAGGAGGGAGGGAGGGAGAGAGAGAGAGAGAGAGAGAGATAAATGAAATATCCTCTTCATGACCCCAGTGCCATACTTTAATTCTGCCCCGATTATTGTTTCCCCTCTTCACACTAACCAATTGAACTATGTGAATCAATCCATCATCTTTAGTTCAAGGATGATGTTAGAACCCTAATGATCCAATCACCCGTCAGAGGTCCCACATCTGAGTATTGCTGAATTACTGGATGCCAAGTCTTCAACACAGAAGATTTTTGGAGAGACATTTTTGCATTTGTTTTTCAATTTTATATGTATCTCCCCTCCTGTGTCTTTGCATCTCTGTGTGTATCTGTCTATATGTGACATGTCTGGGGAGGCCAGAGGAGAACATTTATCTCCTGTAACTGGAGCTGCAGGCAGTTGTAAACTGCCAAATGTGGGTGCTGGGAACCAAATTCAACTCCACTAGAGGAGCAATATATGTCATAAATCACTTAGCCATCTCTCCAGCCCTGTCTGGGATACTTTTAAGTCCAAATAGTAACAATGTGATTGAATCAATGACTCAATAAAGCCTGATAAGTTGATAAGCTTTCTACTTCTGTTCTGCTTTGTTTGTTTTTTGAGACAAGTCAAACCGAGCCTGGTCTTGTGCTTGCTGTGTTGGTAGGGACGACTTTGAACTTTTGATCCACCTGCTTTTATCTCAAAGGTGAGCGCTAGGATTAGAAAGAAGTGTTGCTCCTACTGGTTGATGTGGTGCTGGGCATTGTATTGACCCCAGAGGTTCATGCCTGCTAAGCTAGCATCCAACCAACTGTGTCATAGCCCAGCTCCTTCTTTCTTCTTAAAGGTGTATAAGGCAACACAGTATCTTATGGTTGAAGGTAGGTAGATAAGTAGATAGGTAGATAAGTAGTTAGGTAGATAGGTAGGTAGATAGAGACCCCTTTCTGTGATTCGCAAATCAATGATAAATGAATCAAAATATATTATAGTCATTTCCATTTAACTAATAAAGAAATTAAGAAACAATGAACTCGCCTGAAATAGGTGAGTATGCTGGGAGCAAATCAGAATGCTCTTCCTGTAATCTGTAACCACTGGGTGATACTGGAAATTAAAAGCAAACAAAAACTAAACAAAAGCCTCACAACAAAACACAAACCCAAACAGGAAAAAAAAAATATCAGAACAGAATTTAGGATCCCTGTGTCCCAAGATAGTATTCTTTCTGGAATTCTTACATCTATTTTCAGCAAGCCAAATTAGAAAATTGATTCCTCTTTTGAAGCCCCAATCTCCACGAAGAAGCTTCTGTTATCCTTTGAAGACGTGCAGTCACCATAACAAGGCCCGGTGATTACTGGATCTGAGTTCACTGCTCTCGTGCCAGAGGCGCTATAGAAAAGGGAACTTGCCATGGAGTCAGTCAATGCAGCATCTAAAAACAGCCACCAGCTGCGCCTGACAAACATCTGGGCCACTCTGCCAGGGGTTAAGGGAGGAGCTTGGCTGCACTAGTTGCTGCATGTCATACAAACTGACAGTCGGGAACTTCAGGTCAGCACGGTGACCAGGAACAAGTCTTGTGTTTCCAAATGTGGACCAGTTATGCATATAAATTTGAATATACACTCCTGTTCTCATAGCAGGTGTCTGTTAGAACAGTAAGACAGGTTCTTTCTCACAGGCATGTGTTTTTCACACTAGAGACATTTGTCCATGGCCAGAAAAGGAGGAGGTGTGTATGTGTGTCAAGAGTGATAGCTTACAAGTCAAACCCACACATGTGTGGGAATGTGTCTGTGTGCCCATACACACGTACACTCATAGGCAGGGATGGTGGTGGTTTTAACTTCTTTCATTAGGCAAGCAAAACATTTCAGCATGAGCTAAGTTGTCTGCCTGGTCTCTTTTAATCGATTCTAGTTGCTCCATCACGACTTGCCTCTGAGGGCTGCTCAAGGACTGCTGCGGTCAGCCCTAATGCCAGAAGGTCCTGGGCTGTGTCCATTTGACCCACAGCGACAAAGAGCTGCATTCAAATGTGTCTTATTTTTTGTCCCTGAAAGTTCTCATGAGAGTTAGAGTCTATAATGTGCTTTACAAGGTCTTTACGATCAAAGGTGGCAGGGAATACCAAAGAGAAGAAAGAAAGAGGAGAGAGTAGGGGAAGGAGAGAGTAGGGCTCTGTTGTGGAATATTTAACTTTGTAAAGATGTGTTATATTTGTTTATGCTGCAGAATATTACTTTAACTGTGTAAAGGCGTGCTACATTTGTGTCTGCTGCCTTTGTTAATGATGTAAAGATGTGTTGTATTTGATTATGCTGCATTTGCCTAATTATGTAAAAATGTGTTGCATTTATTTCAACTTGCCTGCCAAAGGCACCTGATTGGTCTAACAAAAGTTGACTGGCCAATAACTAGGCGTGAGGGATAGGCAGGGCTGACAGTCAGAGAGAGTAAGTAGGAAGGGAAATCTAGGCTCAAGAAAGAGGAGAAAAGGAAGTAGTGAGGGAGAAAGAAAGGAGATTCCTGGAGCCAGCCAGCGAGGCTGCTGCCAGCCAGCTTGATAGAGTAGTGGGACCTACAGAAAGAAAGGTAAGAAACCCAGAGGCAAAATACAGATGAACAAGAGCAGGTTAGAAGAGGTAGCAAGAAACAAGCATAAAATAAGACCAAGAGTTCATAACTAATATTAAATCTCTAAGTCATGATTTGGGAGCTGGTTTGGTGGCCCAAAGGAAAGCCTGGTAGAGGACATTCTGTAGCAAGATGAATAAGTGACTTGGTTGAGTTAGCAGTACAAGGGGAAGGGGTGAATTTATGTGTGTTAGGTCACTCATATCTTTTGCACAGAGAATAGTGTTAGCAGAGGTGGACCCAAAATGGACAATTCCAGAGAACCTGGGCATAAATCTGCGTGGTGGCACATGCCTTTAATCCCAGCACTTGGGAAGCAGAGGCAGAAGGATTGCTGTGAGTTCGAGACCAGTCTGGTCTACAAGAGTTAGTTCAGGATAGGCTCCAAAGCCACAGAGAAACCCTGTCTCAAAAAAACAAGAAAACAAAAAACAAAAACAAAAACAAAAAAGAATCTCTGCCTGTAAGCCAGTGTTTCTTAGCCTGTGAGCCTTACTCTGTGGAGGTCAAATGACTCTTTCAAAGGAGTTGCCTAAGACTGCCAGAAAACCCAGATATTTATATTATGATACACAATAGTAGCAAAATTATGCTATGAAGTAGCAGTAGAAACAGTTTTATGATTGGAGGTCATTTCAACATGAGGAACTGTGTTAAAGGGTCACAGCATTAGGGAGGTTGAGAACCACTGATAAACTGGGCTCAAGATCAGCCCCGGGTCCACAAATTCCTCTTACCCAGGACCAAATCCAATCTGATGCCTCTACTGTACAAAACATGGCTGTGCTGGTTTTAATGTTTGAAGGAATGTTAAAAAAAATGTTATTTTGTAACATTAAGATTCAATGAAATTTACATTTTAAATTACTTTTTTATTTTAACTTTTTATTGTTTTTTTTTGTGGATTTCACCTCATGCATCATGGTCTCACTCACCCTCCCACCCCCTGCTTCCTCCCTCTACCGTTGCTACCTTCCTGCTACAAACCCCCCAAATTTAAAAATGATACAAGCAAAACAAAACAAAAAACAATTTAAAAAAATAATTTCAACATGGAAGCTGTAGTGTGGCCCAGTGCGCCACACAGTATAGCCCTTAGTCCAGGCATCTTTACTGGTAAGTTTACACTGCACTGAGTCATTGGTCCAGTTCAAGGTCTCTGGCTTCGGCTACACCCTTAACACTGGGCCTTCACTGGGACTCCTCTTGGACATCCTGTTGTTGCCTTGTGTCATGGAGATCTTGCAGCTTTGGATTTGCAGGTTCCTCCCCTTTACAAGCTCCAATAGGTCATAGATGAGGTGGATGTTGGGATGCGCTACCTCATAGTCCTGGGTCTGGGTGGTAGCTGGGTTGGTCAACCTGCCAGCCTTTTCCCACCATCACTGCTCAGGAGAGCTCTCAAGCACCACCTCCACTAGCTCACCCAGTGCAGCAGACAGCAAGGAGCCAGGCCAGTTCTTCCGCTCTCACACCCTTGGGCTCAGGTCACCTGCCTTCACACCACCAGCACCAGCTCTTCTGTGCTGCCCAGGTGAGATGCAGGACCCACTCTCTGGATTGCTGCACTTGGTGAGGTGCAGGGCCAGCTCTACTGCCTTCGTGACCCTGAATTCTGCTCTCTCACCTGTTGCAGGTAGCAAAGGGGACATATTTACCTTACCCTTGCCATCCCAAGGCATACCAGGGATGGGGGCAGTGGTAGCTCTACTGATCTCATACCACAGGCCACTCACCTACACTCCCTCCCGCCAACAGAGTTAGCTCTATTGAGCTGCCCAGGTAACACACAAGGCCCACTCTCCTGACTTCAGGGCCAACTTTCCCATCTGCCACAGATGACTAGAGTCGGGGGAGGGGGAAGGTCATCTCCACCCTATAGTAGTTGAGCGGAGACATCCCATCTCCATCTCGAGCACCAGAGGCACCAAGGGACTCATGTGTGAATTTTTTTTGCTCCAAGTCCAGAGACCTTGACAAAGCCATGCTTGACCTCTGGAGTCTGCCAGGCCTAGAAATTTCCGGCGGTTTCAGAGTCCATCTTTTGGAAACAAATACATACACTCATTTCCTGGTAATACCCTCCATGGATCACACAACCTACAGATTCAGAAGTTTTCTGACTCAGAGACTCCATCATCTTCCAGGATCTAGGACATTTAACAGGCACTCATGAGTGTTTGAAGTTCTGAAATAAAAGAAAAAAACCCTCAAGTTTTTCCTCTTAGAAGATGATGTAAAACCTCTTTGTTCCAGAAGATACTACGTTTTTAGAATTCTGTCCCTACTCCCTCATCCACCTTCTCATGCACCACAGACTATGAGACACTGACCACATGTGAAAGATGCTGTGTCAGGTGAGATGCTGGTGAAGGCAGCAATGGCTCTCCCAGGTTGTGGCATAAGTCCCTAGATTTGCTCATCAAACATCGTCCAAAAAAAGATGTGCCTCTCACGTCATATGTAATCTCTGACACACACATATGGAGTCTTCCTCTTTCAGTTTTGGTAAATAACAGCAGTTCCCACCCAGTTATTGATCTCCTGAAATTATTAGAAAGAAATCCCCTTATAATTGCCCCCTAAATTGGGTATTTGATTATTTGACTTGTATTATCAATGTAAAACTGTTAGCTTGTCTCCAAAGATCCCTCTTTCATGCAGAGAGAAGTTTTTGTACTAATTTGTTCAACTAATTGGTACAACTAATGCCTTTGACTTTATGAATGTAGAGATCAGGATTTGAAACTTAGAGAGCGAATGAAGTCACCTCAGGAGGTCCTATAATTTTAATACCAACACCTTTTCTGTTTCAGCTACTGGAAAATGGCTTCTTTTCTGCCTGTGCTTCACTGTTATTTTGGTTAAAAACAGGAGACAAACAAGACAAAGATCCAAGAAACCCCAGGGTAATGTATTCTTGAGAACTGTTAATGGCGACTGCTAAATGAAAAAAAAAAACATTATAACTTCTCTCAGCTACTTACTAATCTGGACAAACCAATAATTCTGTTTTAATCTTTGAACAGTATATTTAAAAAAATTAATTGTGCCTCAGCAAACAAAACAGAGACAGCTGATGATGGATAGTGAAAACTAGACTCCATTTGTCTGTGCAATGCCTGCTCAGAATCACCTCTGCTTCCCACTAATGAGTGGCCCCACTTGGTCTTTGGCAAGTCAGTTCAAGTTCAGAGCTCAGAACCCGTAAGCGCCATTATTTTGGGGGATAGGATCATAAATCTCACTCTAAATTATTTCCAGCTAATGTTCTGAGATTGTACAAAGTTTTTTTTTTTGAGTTTTGAATGATTACCAACGTTTATGAAGATGTCCATTCTCTTCCTACATGGCCATGATCATCCTGATTAGTCTAATTGTAAATACAGAGTGTATTTTATTTTCACACATATGATTCTGGGATAAGATATATGATTTTTAGCGGATGTGGACTAGTTTATTCTCTAACTCTAACAGTGTGAGTGGGGACACAGTGTCCAGTGCCTTTCAGGACCATCCTGCCCTCTTTGATTCATGATGCAGCAGACCAGGCTGCTGAACATTTTACTTCATGGCATCCTTTTTGAACTGTCATTGAATTCAGTTACCTGATGTTTGTAGGCTGACTATGTTTCTGTCTCTTACCTTTTTAGCTAGATCCTAAGCCCCCTGGTTAGCATGTGCCTGGGGCGTAGACCATCATAATGCCCGGGACATGTAGCCCTAGAGTTCCTGAACCAACTCCTAGCTAAACCCATTGCCCTTTATCAATACGCACCTATTAAGTCATGCCTACAAATGATAACCTACGCTAGTGAGAAACACTTAAGATAAAATATTTACAGTGCTCCATTATACTAAACACTGTTAATATTTACACAACATGCTATGCTACTAAAACATGCTATATCTTTGTTTAGGTGATGGATAGTAACAATAACTATAATAAATTTTGACCAAATTATCATATTTTCATTACAGTGACATACCTCCCCCAAATTTACAACTTCTCTTTTTTCTTTGACTGATGGAACTCAAATACCAATATTCAGAAAGAACTCAGTGAGTTATTGTCTCAATTTCTTTATTTTTGACAACAATTAAACTTCAGGCATCAATTCACGCATGGTTTGGCCTTAGAATTTGGGAGGACCCTTTGACACCCAGATACTTGGTCCCAGCTCTTATCAACAAAGCTTTGGTTTGGAAATTGTTGAGCTTTAAATTATTGACACAAAAGCACACCAGGCTCGGGGGAGGGAGTTCCTTAGCAAAACCCTGGACTCATAGGCCCCTCTCTTGAAGTCATCAGCATCTTCTGTGAAGTGCCGTTTGATGTTGCTGAGGTTGAAAAACACCATTCATTTCTTTTTCTTTTTTCTTTGCTAAGGAAAAGCTTTTGTTTCTCGGTTTGGTATTTTTCATGAATAATTGGAGACTGGGGAAATTGAAAGGGATTTTTTTTGTCTCTGCCTGAACTGGTGGTAAACATTCATGGAAATCAAAACCTGCAAAACAGCAAGACCTATTTTATTTTTCCGCTTAAACATAATCTGAAAGTTGGGAAGCAAAAATCAAAACAGAAACAAAAATGCATAATAGCCATTGGGTGCCTGCTCCATCCTCTTTAAAGACACCAGGAAAGTGTTTATCTAGGTCTCTACGGTCTATGTATGAGACAGTAGCTATTCCTCTAGACAATGCTTCCTGCTTAGTCCATTGATAACTTCTATGGCTTGTGTAAATAGATATTCGGGTTTATGGAAGCTCACAAATATGAACAGTGTGCCTTGTCATTCATAAATGTATTATTTGTGATATGAGCCAATGCATGCTATATATGTGCTTCTTTTGTAGAAACAGCTTACCTGTTTATAACAAACAAGCAAGTATATACCCACATGGATGCAAGCATGCTAGCACATACAATGACAGCTATTGATTAGGGCAAACTAGTTTTGGGACACACCAAGCACAGTCACATGACCAGTGACTGAGTTCAGATTCAGAGTATTCTTCCAGAATAGGTGTCTTTAGATAATATTGGCTCTTGCATCCAAATGAGGGTTTTGAAATTGATCAGTTTCTTCCAGGATAGATCCTAATTCTAAAGAGAACCAGCATTCAAATTCAAGTCTGCTCTGAAGGAGTCATTGCTTTTTATTCCAGGTGAAGCAGCTGGACACATTTAGGAGGTCCAGGACCAAGGGAACATGATTTCAAAGGACTGAAGAGTATCTAGACAGTGTTCAGAGAAGGAACCCTTTATTGGAGGGTTACTCAAGAGAAGCGGTTATGGAACTAGCCTTGGAGGCAGTCAATCTTTTGAGTCAGCAGAGAATTCGGTATTATCATGAGAGAGGAGGCAGATGAGTGCAAACGAAGAGATCCATATGGATTTTATTAAATTCTCTGAGTGATAGAAATCAAAGGCTTTCTCGTGAATACCTGTCCTTTAAGCCAATCCGAAAAGAGCAGGGCTGTAAGTTAATTCTTAAACAAAATGTTCACGTTGTAGCTCTGCTCACATTCTGCATCCTGTGGACATCAGGAGGAATGAACAGAGGGTGAAATTTAACGACTTCTTTTTTTTATCATAGCCATTCTTCATTGGAACTGTGATGATCAAAGACGAGGGACTCAGGGTGGGGAAGCCAGAAAAGAAAGGCACAAGGATTCCATGGAGTGTTCAGATATGAAATGAATAGCAATGACTTTAAGGTTCCTCTGGGGACAGGAATTAGAAGAAAGCTAGAAGAACCGCCGGTACCTGGGGCTCCAGTTGGAACCAGAAGTGAGGGACGTTTTTACTAGATATGAGTCAAAATCCAAGGTAAAACATGGGGTTTAAGGCTGCCCACATTCACTACAGATGGGACCAGAATGCCTGGCACACAGAAGGCTCCTTTCGGGTGCTTTGCAGCTGGAAACAAGATGAGCCATACACAAGATCTTCAGTTTCAAAGGAAACAGCACCACCCTGTTAAGTATCTCTGGTCAGAGCATTTGAAACCTCAAATGCTATGAGGTCTGAAACACTGAGTTCCAGCATGATTCCAAGAGCTGAAAGTTCCATACCATAAAACTTTGTTAAATGCACAAAACCATTAAAATTCGTACAAAAATTAAATAAGGCTACATGAATAAGCTTTACAGACTTGTCAATGAATGTATGTTCACATAAGTTTCCCCCCCCCTCTCTCTCTCTCACACACACACAAAATTATGCATATGCACTATTCCCAAATGTCCAAATTTTCAAAACTTAACACTTTTGGTCCCAAGCATCTCAAATAAAGAATGCATGCCAGAAGGAGTCAGGTGAAGCCTTCGTAGTTGCACAGAGTGCATCTCTGGTCTTAATGCAGTCATAAATGATAAGGATATTCAAGAGGGAAGAAATAAAATGTCCCATATACACAGAGACACAAGTTAATAAAAAACAGGACCAACAATCTGGAAGTTCCATGGAAGAAAGTAAGCAACAGAACAGAACATCCTTTAGCCTGGTCCATCCCTGGAGAAACAGAATCAGGATTCCTACAGTTATGAGTGGGGCACAGGCTGGGATCCAGTCTTGGGCACATAAAAAGCTAAATTTTGCACTGGACCATTATTGCTCATGGGAATGAAGAAACCAGAAGAAAGAATCACAGCAGAATACAAAGAAAAGAACAAGCTTAAGGTCTAACAAAAGTGGAGTATGTCCTCAGGAGATGGGGGCATCATATTCCTAAAGAATTCCTCAGTTCAAAGCACTTTCAAAACTTACCCTTTCCAAAAGCTTGAATCGTGACATGTGTGGACAAGGAGACATTCAGGACAGTTGATGAGGAAGCTGGTAAGATGGTACAATAGACAACTGAGTGTTTATAGACACTTAACTGTGAGGAAGAGGATGTAGCTCAGTCGGAGAGCATATGCTTAGCATACACATGAAGCCCCGAATTCACACTCCAGCCCCAGAATAAGAAGAAAGAGGAAGTAAAGAAAAAAAGTAGGGATGTTGCAGGAACGTTCAAAATAAAACTGTTTAATGCCTGAAGAAATAATAAATCCATCATTGCTGAGATGATCTTTTGTATGGAATGGAAATCATTTATATTTCTTCAAGACAAAAGTCCACATCTTAACATTTTATTTGCAGTCTGGGAACTTAATTAACTGTAAACAGGAAAGTCAAGCATTGCATGATTCCCTAGAAAGTTATTGGGTGGGTCTTTTAGGTAAGTTCTAGAAATGGCACTTGAGGGGGCTGACAGGCTAGCACACAACTCCTTTACAAGCTTTGGGAATGTTTTTCATCAGAGAGAAGAGCTAAGTTTCTGATCCTAATTGTTGGAGGTGTTGGAAGGGACTCTTGGTTTGCCAGGAGTCTGTGAGATAGATCCACATGCAGGTTAAGTTTCTACTGTGGTGTCTCATGTTTCCTTTCAGTCCTGGCTGTGAGTGACATGTCTCATTTATTACTGGGTTGGAGCTTGTCATTCTCATCCAGGCTTACGCCATCTGCAATTCTTCTTCACCAGGTTGGTATACAGTCATATTGCTTCCCCAGAGGATGTCTTCAGATACCATCACCAAGTGCTCATTCATATTCCGGAGGGAGGGAATAGTTCAAGGACAACAGTCATGCTCTTAAAAACTCCTAAACGGGACCTTGATTGTTTCCGGGGATGTACTTCAAGATGCTGATCATGTCTCAGATAAGCCAGAGGAGACAGATATGAAGGAATGATTTCTAAACATCAGGACTAAAGATGCACAGGGTGATGATGTGACTGGGATCCCAGTGGGGAAGCAGCTGAGTGGCAGTGGCCTAGAAAAGAAAGACCTCAAAGGGGGAGGACACCTGCTGAACACTAGCTACATTTAATCTCTCCTCCCAGAGAAACTGATAAATATCCAGACGTGGCTACCATCAACACTGTCAGTGAGCTGCAGAATTTCTGAGAACCCGGGAGCTTCCCAAAAGAAGGTGTATGAACATTAGTTGACATAGAGTGGAATCTGTACTTTTAATTTATTTATAACTAGAACTTAATACATTTTTCTCTTACTACTGAAGGCAAAAATTATAAAACATTGTGAGTATAACATTGCCATTGATCCCCGCTCCCTGGGGTATAGTTGAGTGTATGCTTACTTTTTAACCTGCGTGCATTCTGTGTACTTGCTTGTGCACACAGGTGTGCATGTGTGTAAATGCCTGGAGTCAAGATTGGGTCCCTTTCCTTTATTGTTCTGTGCTTTTATTGTTCTGAGATAGGGTTTCTCAATGAACCTGAAGGTCATTGATGTGGCTTAGTGGGCTGCCAATGTTCTTTGGGAATCTGCCTGTTGGCCCAACACAGCCTCCAATGCAAGGTTTCCAGGAGTGCTGTGCAACCCCTTGACTTTTTATGTAGGTTCTGAGGTCTGAACTCAGATTCTCATACTTGAGTGACATCTCACAGACTGAACCATCTCCCCATTCCTCTAGTAATTTCCAGTTGGTAATTTCCCATCACTTCTTTATCATTTTGTTTGGTTTTGTTATTTAATGTGTTGATAAAGAAAAACATGTAAACTATATGACTTGCGGAGACTATTTTAATATAGTTTTCTTTGCACTTTATGTTTTTTTACTGTATACGTTTACATAATATTGTTCTGAGAATAGATTCTTACACCACACTAGATCTCTGAAGTGATTTGTTGCACAATGATGCCCAGAAACCCACGTGTATTGCAATTTTACACGAAAGAAAGCAAATATGTTTTCTTTAGTTTGCCTACCAGCTGGGTTCTGTACATTTTGTGGTAGAATATTTTGCTTCAACTAAAATAAGAATGTAATAACCTGTCCATGGTTATTATAGACTGTATTTGTCTATATTTATTTCCCCTAAGCTGAAGTGTCTGTGTGTATGTGTGTGTATTTATACATACCCAAATACCAAAACACCTTTCTTTTTGAAAAGATTATTTGATGGGGAATCTTTGTCAACCAATTATCTTTAAGAGGTGGGACCAAATTAAGGTGTGACTTTCTGGGACCTGGAGAAAAATCGGCACACGGTCCAAGTGCTCTCTCTCTCTCTCTCTCTCTCTCTCTCTCTCTCTCTCTCTCTCTGTGATTCCCTCGCAGCACAAATGAGCTTGGACTTCTCATTCCTATCTCGTGAGTTTGCCCCTTAGAATAAATAAAATTATAATTGTTTGATATTTTAGCTAGCCTGGTAATTTTATGAACTTACTTAATTCAATAATTATTAACTGTTTTAAATCGTATGGCCGTATTTATAGTTAGGACACCAGAGAAGAAGTGTTCTGAATATTTCAGGGTTTCTGGACATCCCAACAAGAACACAAGCAACTAATACCCCTTAGGTCCTCCCCTGGTCCCTGGTCTTTCTGCCCAGGAAGCCCTTTGCAAAGTGTTTCTTCTTTAAGCTCCAGATGCCCCATCAGGGTGAAGTGGTCGCTGCTAATTATGGAGTTCCAAGTCGAAGTATATATAGGAGGAATGAAAATGGTATTCCTTGGTGACAAAGCTGGATGTTTTTCTTGGTTTCCTGGTTTATACTCAGCATTAGGCAGACTGAAGAAATGTGTTATTGAGAGGGAAATGACAAGGATAAGTGACTATCCTCCTTGGGTTTTCAGGCTGGGCTCTGAGATGAAAAGCCAGGTTTGAAGTCAGGTGCTGAGAAGTAACACATTCAGAGGTGACTGACAGGGCTGTAAATGGCTGCCCCAGCTGTGGCACTATGTGTGATCAAAGGCGTGTTATCTGGTTACTAGATTTCTTATGCGCTGCAAATGTGGCCACACTGTCTGTCTTTAAGGAATACGACAAACTAAGTGGGTATGCCTCTTGATCCCAGGATTCTGCTCACTCATTTGAGTTTGCCAGGCTTGAGAGAACACTGCATCAAAATTTATTTCTAGGCACCTACAGCGAGGTGTTACTAAAGAGAGGCGGGGTGCAGAGGAGTGACTCATCTCATTCCCACCACTTTTTTCTCTGGTAATGACGTGGCCACTGTTTATGCAATTATTTTCTTAGAAAGTTTAGTATGACAGATGATCTGTATTCTGTTTCTGCAGACCAGGAAGTATGACTCCACAGCAAGTAGGGTCCAAAGCACAGGAGAGGATTTGGAAGGGCCATTTAGCTTGTTTGGAAGAAGAGTACCTTTAGGACATGATGTCATGGGAACCTGCACCTAAGGAAGGGAGGATCTGAGATCAGATGGATGATGAACTTCCATCTTAAAGCAACTTTATGGATGGCAGACACTGGTAAAATGAAGAGATTAAGTAACTTTAGTTCCTACCATTACATATGCAAGGCATCCATGGACAAGTCTAGAAACAACTGGTACAGAGAGAGAGGCAAAACTGACCTACCCGACAATATTGGTGGGAGATGGTCCAGCAGAATTCAAATTATTTCTGGTAATGTTCCCTCTCACAGGCTGCAGACAGTCTGAGGAATTCGGGGTTACACAAAAACAAACTAAAGGTAGTAGACTATGAAACATTTTAATAAGCTACTTAGCCTTGCACAGATGTAGAATTGGAGAAAATTTTTATTTTCTTGAAAGTTCCCCAGCGATAGCCGGCCTGCAGCAGCTAAGACCGCAGGCAAGGACTCTTCTGAACAGCGAGGGGCTCTGATCCTGTGCAGGGATCCTTCATCTGGCGATGGATGGCGATACAGACGGAGATCCACATTGGAGCACCGGCCTGAGCCCCCCAGGATCCAAATGAGGACCAGAAGGAGGAAGAAAATGACGAAGGACTGCGAGGGATGCTATCACCCACTGATACAAGGGGTCGGATCTAATGAGAGTTTACCAAGGGCAGTTGGACTGCAACTGAACGAGCACGTGATCCAACCAGATTCTCTGAATGTGGCCAGATTCTCTGAATGTGGCTGGCCCGGAGTCTTTCTGAGAAGCCATGGACAATGACACTGGGACTAGTTTCCTCTGCATATACTGGATTTTTGGGATCCAGTCGGTTTGGATACTCACCTTCCTGGACCTGGAGGGAGGGGGGACGAACTTGAACTTCCCACAGGGCTGGAAACCCTGACTGCCCTTAGGGGCAAAGATGGAGGAGGAGAGGGAGGGGGGGAGTGGGAGGGTGTTGGGAAGAGGGGCATAAATGGAAACTTTTATAATTTAATAAAATTACTGTCAAAAAAAAAGAAAGTTCCCCAGCATGTAGAAACAGAAAATGAATGTCTATTGGTTCAATGAAGGCATAATCACAAAAAGGCTAATTTTAGAGCTGATCAAACTAATGTACTCATGGTATCCATTTTAGCTAAGTGAGAGAGTTTTCCCCACACTTAAGAGACCATCAAAACAATTATTCATTTATGAACTTTGGGAAAGAAAAAAGCTAAGAGAAACAAGAAATATTAAGAAATGTGAAGGCTGGTCCTGCCAGACAGCTAATGCTTTCCTGTGCAGAATAGGACCCAGGTCCTTCAGTTGCTGTTTTTCGTGTTCTTTGGTCATTAAGGATTGCTATTGAAGATCCTTTATTGGATTCAAGCTTATACATTTGCCAGTGTTCTCTATTTTTAGAATCTAGAAAGATAAAAGTAAATACAGCTTTATGACATTTGGGTTATTCTTTTTGAAAAACAATAAAGCATCATTGTGACTCTTCTTTAAAAATATAGGCAAATAGTCAATGATTACTTTGAGGCATACTGGTTAAGTCTGGCAACAAAGAATCAAGGGAATTTGATGAACTGCCAGTGAGTTTGGTTAGTTGTAACTGTTTATTCTCAGAAAGTCTAATGTTTGAGGAGTGAGCTTGAGTCAATTCCTTTGGTACAACCTCACCACCAATTTGTTGTAATGCTGACTTCCAAATTCTGTTCGTCTCATGCACATTGTTAAGTAAGCAAACATCCATTGGGAAGAAGGCACAGACTAATTTAAGAAAATTACTTTTCAAGCTAAATATGTTTTATATACTTTTGAGGAACACAGGAATCAAAGGTTTACCCAAGCCAGCCATGATAACTTTCAAACGGCAGATTCTGTTGTGTTTACAGCTAGACACGAGACCCTTTAAGGAAGAAGCCTGGGGAGTTCACTAGTGGTATAGAGGATAAACCATTCCATGCTCCATCAGTATAGTTATACAGAAACTTGTTAGCCAATACACATATTTTATATTACCTGAGTATGGACATTAACACACACATTAGTAACACGGTGTGGCTAAGAATAAAGGTTTATTGGGTAAGGCATTCAGGGTACACAGTCCTTCCTCGAGTCAAGAAACAGTAGTGTAAAAGAAGCCACACCCATCAAGGAGGGGAACAGATGTCAGAGTGTTCTGGTTTTCATTTTGTGGAAAATAATATTTGGATTTTTTTTACTACTTTTTTCATGTCATGAAATATTATTTTTCACTTGACTTTTTCAACCACTTCAAAAAGTAGATATAAATAGACTAAATAATTACACTGGAGATCAATTGCACCCACTCTCAGCAATCATGTTGAAATTTAACGTTGTACAAACAGACATCTCTATAGTAGGATGTAGAGTCATTTGGGTATGGGCCAAAGAGCTATATAGATTAATTGTGTGATAAATCTATTTCTAGCATTGTGAGGAAACTCCACACTGATTTCCATGGTGGCTGTACCAGTTTGCACTCTCATCATCAGTGAAGAAGTGTCCCCTTTCTCAAACCCATGTCAACATTTGCTATTTATTGTCATTATGATTGGGCAAAGAAGCAATCTCAACACATTTTAATTTGCATTTCTGTGATGGCTAAGGACGTGGAATGTATTTAAAAAATGTTTTCTCAGTCATTTGTTTTTCAGCTTTTAAGAACTCTAGCTTTATTCCCTGTGACTTAATTGGGTTCCTTGTTTTCTTGACATTCAGTTTTTAGAATTCTTTGTATACTTTATAACTCTCTGTCACATGTATATCTGTTAAGGATTTTTTTCTTCTATTCTGCAGCCCATTTCTTCACTTGAGTGTTGGTGTCCTTTGTTGTATAGAAGCTTTTTAGTTTCATGAGTTCCCATTTATTACTTGCCAGTTGTAATGCCTACATTCTCTGGGTCCTTTTCATAAAGGCTTTTCCTGTGAGAATATTTATTCAAACATACTTTTTATTTTCTTCTCAACTAGATTAAGGTATCAGATCTAATATTGAGGTCCTTTTCCATGTGGAGCTGTGCAAAGTGAGAGATAATAATTTTCAAGTTTTATTCTTTTATAAGTATCTATCTAGCTTGTCAAGCACCATTTGTTGAAGATGCTATCTTTTCTCCAATATGTATTATTGGCCTTTTTTAGATGGAAGTTTCTGCCCCACCTGGTTGCACAACCATTCAGTTCCAGAGAAACACACAGGGACTTATATTAATTATTAACTGTTTGGCCCATTAGCTCAGGCTTATTATTAACTAGCTCTTACAATTTAAATTAACCCATAATTCTTGCCTATGCTTAGCCATGTGGCTTGGTACCTTTTATTTGTGTGGCATTCTCATCTTCCTTCTTCTGTGTCTGGGTGGCAACTACAGACTATGCCTTTCTTCTTCCCAGAATTCTCATAGTTTAGTCTATACTTCCTGCTTGGATGCTGGCCAATAAGCATTTTATTAAACATATACAAATGACAAATCTTCACAGGGTACAAGAGCATTGTTTCACAGCACTCTAGGAAGTGGTTCTGGGTGTGCATGCTTATGTATCAGCCCTCAAATTTATTATTTTGAGCAGTGGGTCTATTTTCATCCCAGTATCATGATATTTTTTATTAATATATATGTTTAATATATTTTGCAAAATGGGATAGCAATAACTCAAGCAACTGCTTTATTGTTCCGGATAGTTCTGGCTCTCTTGGATTTTTTGTATTTCCATATAAAAGGCAAGATTTATTTTTTTGTGAATTATTGGGTTGAAATTTTGATAGGAAATGTGTTGAACCATTAGATTGATTTTGCTATGTAGGTCATATTCACAATGGCAGATCAATTCACAGATAGTCAGGAAATGGAAACTGCTTAGACATCCAACAACTAAAAAATGGATAGTTAAAATATGGTACATTTACATTGCAGTATACCATAGATGTTACGAGAATTGAAGTGTGTAGGTAAATAGATGGAGCTGGAAATAGGGTGGGGTAACAGGTATGAAGGGTAGAAAACAAAAATTTTGGAGGGATAGAATAATGTTAAAGACCTTTAGAAAAAGTCAGACATATTATTTACTGTAGCACCTTCTAAAACATATCCATACACATACATCATAATAGTTTAAATTGAGCTGTTTTACAATAAGGCAATGTCCCTCTTACTAGACATGTAGAGACTGCAGAAAATGCAGACTTACCTGCAATATTGTTATCATAACACCTCTTTCCAAGGCTCAGGGATCACTGAGGAAGAGGAGGCAAATGGAATATAAGAGCCTGAGGTGTTGGATGACTACAAGAAACAATGTTTCCAGACACAGCAGGACAGTTGCACTTCTAAACTCACAGGGACCCTACAAACTCAAGCCAGATAAAATCGCAGCATGGAGAGAAGAGGTACACACAGAGTTCCATTCCTGGTACATTAACCATGTTCCAATGGAGGGCCACTCTCCAGAGAGTATACAGACAACCTATATTCTGCTTGATGGGTTTAAAAAATAGATGGGACAAAGTAAGGTGTGCAGAGAAATAGGGCATGGGTTTGGAAAGAGTGAGGTTGGTTGGTAAATATAAAAACACATTGTACTAAATTCTGAAGAAGAATAGTATTAGAAAGAGGAAAATGTTAACATGTGCTCTATATCCAGCTTGTGTTATTTTCTTTTTTTCCTTTTCCTTTTAATTTCATTTTACATTCCAACCACAGTTCTCCCTCCCATCCCTTCTCCCACCTCTCACCTCCCCACAATGCGTCCCCATCCACTCCTCCCAAAGGACTGTGGTGGTGCACACTGGTAAGATTTGCTGAAAAAGGCAGAGGCAGGGGAAACACAAACTGCTGCTATTTTCTATGTAAAGTAACTTTTCTAGTTTGATTCCTATTTTGACAAAAAAAAAAATGACAAGTAACTAGGAGAGGAAAGGGTTTATTTTATCTCACAGATTTCAGTTCTTCATCCAGAACAGGAGCTCAAGGCAGGGGCTTGGAAGCAGAATGGAATCAGAGGTGATGGAGGAACGCTTTACACTTGCTAACTTCCCATGGCTTTTTCCCCTTGCTCTTTTACACACCCCAGGATCACTTGCCAAGGAGTGGAACTGCCCACAGTTGACTGAGCCCTCCCACATTAGTCAGTCATTAATCAAGAAAATGTTCACCACGAATTTCCTTGCAGGTTTATTTGATGAGACCAATTCTTTAATTCTTTTTCCTCATCCCAAGTGACTCTAGCTTGGGTCAAGTTGGCAAAAATTAACCAGCACAGAGGTCACTCAGAACAATACTCCCTTTCTGAGGAGTTTTCGCACATGTTCTTCAGTATTGTATTCCAACTCCTCTCTGACTCTGAGACTGTGGTTCAAAAAGACACTTTGCCACAGTTCAGTGTGTATTTAGTTTGTTAGGAGCATCCTGAATGGCACCTAGAAGTGACAAAGTTGAATACGTCGGTGCCCAGAGGCAGGCTTGTTTGTTTGTTTGTTTGTTTATTGTTACTGAATTTAATGGCACTTCTCCTTCTCTCCCTTTCTGTCCACACACAGACACCCACTTGCATGTGCCTCCCGAGTGAGGGAATAAATTGAAGAAAAACGTTGCTCGCCATGGAATTTAATTTACATCCAAGAAGATGAGTTCTCTCTGAGATTAAAGTTCACAAATCCCTCTTTCCTAATATTAAAACATACTGAAATTCTCAACCTCCTTTGGAGAAGGTGATTTCTTGTTGCCATTGTATATTCATAAAATTCAGAATCATACATATGTAGATAAGACGAATTAATATTTAATGAAGAAAAAAATGGGAAAAATGATTTTCAGCTTGCAGACATGGGGCCATCGCCAAACAGCCCTCGTTTGGTCTGCAGAGTGTGGTCTGGGGACCCCTCTTCCGAGCTGCACTATTTCAAAGTCGGCTGCTGACATCAGAGCATATGTTCTGCGGCTGGAAAAGATGCCAAGTGAAAGGTCGTAATTAGAGAACAGGAACTCACAATTGTTAACTGTTGTAGTCATTACAGAACTCCTAGTTACACATGCTCGGACTTTGCTCCTTCGTAGAATTGGAAAGGCGGACTCGGTGACACAGTAAACACAGAAGAAAGAGTCATGTGCAATCCTAAAACTCCTCTGCTGCTTTTCTCTTGAAACTTGTGCTTACATGTTTTCCTTTAGGAAGGAGTGATGATCTCATCAAAGAAAACAGGATCATAGCCACTGCCTCCAAAAGCTTGAAGCACTGTGTGTCTCCCATGGAACCACAGCTCCCAGAACGTGTAAGGAACTACGCAGGTGGAGCACCTTGACACCTTGCTAATATGAGATGAATCTGTTTTGTTAGGGTTCTGTTCTTTTTTTACCAACCATGTTTAGGTAGGATTGGAGACATGCCGAAAGAATTTTAAACTCGGGATCCAGACGATCATTTTTTATAAAGTGTAGTGTTGAAATTTGAGGCTATATTGGGAAAATGAACTCAGCCCCAGATGCATCACTGATAGGTCAGCCTACAGTAAAAGCAAAGTGAAGACTAAAAAAGTCTATATTGATTTGAAACAGGAAAAGTATATTCCCAGTTTTTAAAAACATTTGATAGAAAATCAGACAAAATATACATAAATACCACCTATAATAAAACTGTGATGTTTCTGTGAGTTTATACTGAGTGGTATATTAACTAAATATCAATTATGTAATTGACTTTTTTTCTTCTTGGAAATTTTGAAACAGAATACTACAAATGTGAATTATAAATGTAATCCCACAATACTTATTACAAATTCTAATCTTGAAACACCACGGGCATATTAAATATTGTATTACTAGTACATAAATTACATGCCTTTATATAAGGATAAGCAAAAGAAACAGCCTAAATTCCTATCACTATAGCTGTAGCTGATAATCATACATCCACAAAAAGTTTCTGATCTTTAAAAGATGAAATTATTTTATATAAAATGCTATTGAAATTTCCAAGGTAAGCTCTTTCATTAAAGATGTATGAGTTTATATTACTTTCTATAAATATGTTCCCATCAAAGTTACATTGTAGGTACATGTTCACCTATGTATTTCATTTCTGTGTGTTGAACAACACATCTATTATTCTTTTAGGAGAAAAAAAGTACCAAAAGGGAAAAAAAAAACAAAGAGAAGTAAAGTTCTAAAAGGAGACATCAAGTAGATGCAGTAGAACATTTCTGTAATATGAGCTAAGGAAAAGTGAAGTCAGAAGGGGGGTGAGTTCCAGGTAGGCCAGTCTGGGCGACATAATAAGACCCTCTCCTAAAACAAAACAACACAATATCAGTAAAAAGCTAAACACAGCGGGAGAGTTTTCAAAGTCAGTGTGAAATAGATTTATTTAGTCTTAGTAAGCATGGTGAGCCTGAAGTCCAAAGCCCTCCTCAAAGATGCTTCTGTTCTCAGTCACAAGTATTCAACAGTTTAAGGCCTTTGGCCACAACAGCACTGCTAGGAACGTGGCGCAACAGAACAGTGTAAGCTTATTTTCAACACTATGAGATTATTTTTTTGATAACTCATTTTCTAGGGTCTTGAGCTTGAACTTCACAGATGACAACTTCTTGTCACAAGGTCAAAAGGTTGGGAACGCCAGTAGGAGGCTGCTGGCACTGACCCTTTCTCGTGTTTGAAGGGCAGAGTTAATCTTTTCCTCCAGCTTTCGCTCAGGTTTACTCAAGGAACAGGGCTGTGCTAACCGAAACAGCTCCTGTGTCGTGTATCAAACCCTTTTCCATAGAGCATCCCTAGTACTGCACATGAGCATGTACACTCTGTCATGTAAATTAGGTCTTCTGTAATTGTTTCCCCTTGGGAACCTTCCCATAGGGAAATCCTTACGTGAACCTATGCAGAGTAAAGTAGAGTAATCAGGTATTCACTTCTGAGTTATAAAAAAAATTTAAGACAGTTTTTTTTTGGTATCAAACAGTTTTAACATTGATTATTGTGGAAGAAATATGCATAGAATGAGATGTATATGTAGGTGGGCTTGTTTTTACATAAAGAATTGAATCTTGTATTCAATACATAGAGCTTCAATATCTTTCGGTCTGTACTAACAACACGGCTCTACACAAACACATAGTATGAAATACCAGAAATGTATTTATGGCCATTTCAAAAACCGTGGGAAGTTCTATCCTAATCTCAAGTCAATATTTGTCGAATTCATTGAGTAAAACTCAAGTTGGTGACTCTAACATCCACTTTAAAAAAAAATCGAACATTCTAACATAATAAGAGTCAAAGATTCACTACGTTGACACTTCCATACTGAGGACAATATTGAAAGGGTTTGTTTTCCATAATTAAATCATTGTGGCTTTGTAAGAGTGGAAAACTTACTGTACACTCAGGAAAACCACTTCAGTTCCTCACGTACGACTCTCCTGGATTGAAGATGAATTGCTACAGGCAGCATTTGCTGGTGCTTTGTGGTGCGCATGTGCAAAGCAAAGTGGGTGCGTTGAGCATTCGAGAACCAAAGGGGCAGCGGCACCGAACGATGAAACACGGGTAAACACAGCCAGAAAGTCTTCGGATTCATTGCACATTTGAGGCTGCACTGCCTTTTCGTGATTTTATGTTCAGAAATCTTTTTACTCTTGCCAAACTTCTTGTAACCCCCACAGTGAACTTCACACCTCATGTGGGTTGTAAGCAACGCTCTGCTAGAGTACTGTTCTACTGGTAAGGAAATTGGCCCAAAAATGCTTGCAGAATTTGCCCAAGGTTACAAAGCTGCCAGGTACGGGGCCTTGCTATATCCAAGTACCACCTAGCTCTACCACATGTTCTGTTGACTACCTCTACATTAGTGAACTAAGTTTTTATACTGAGTTAAGTAACTCAGGCACAGAAAAGTGTCTCTTGATTTGCTCATATGTAGATCCTAGCTTCAAATACGTTCTTTCATATGTTTAACCGGTAGTGCATGTAGAAGCCTGGGAATCAGAAAAGACCACGGCAGAGATCACAGGGAGCAGAGGGAGCGGTAGGATAGAGGTGAAAGGAAAGTAAGGAGGAGCAATACTGCAATCAGAGGCTTCAAGACATTAGTGGAGTGATAGGAGAGGAGAAATGAGGGGCAGGGAAGGGTTAAGCAAAAAGATTGTTCATGAAGAATCCACATGGAAACTTATGATCTGTAACCCAAGTGAAAAATGCAATAAAAGGGGTAAAAGGGGATAATAGAGCACAGGTTGTATGGAAGAATGGGGGGGGGGTTCTAACAGCTAAAGGGTTAAGCCCGGAAAGAAGCAGGAGGGAAGGGAAGGAAGTAATGAGAGTGGGCTGACGGGAACTTTCTTCTAATCTTATCTTTTACCCTTACTACTTATATTTTATTTGTTATGTAATTAATTTATTTCTGTGCATATTTGGATCTATTTGTCTTATGTATATGAGTATTCTCCATGCATGTATATCTGTACATGTGTGCATGCCTGGTGGCTGTAGAGATCAGAAGAGAGCATTATATTCCCTGGAACTGGATATAGACAGTTGTGAGCCACTACTTGTGTCCTGGGAATCAAGCCCCTGACCTCTGCAAAAACAAGTACTCATAACAGCTGAGCCATCTCTCCAGCACCTTGACTTCTTTTCTTTCCTTTTCTTTTCTCTTTTTTCTTCTCTTCTCTTCTCTTCTCTTCTCTTCTCTTCTCTTCTCTTCGCTTCGCTTCGCTTCTCTTCTCTTCGCTTCGCTCCGCTTCGCTTTGCCTCTCCTCTCCTCTCCTCTCTCCTTCCCTTCTCTTCCTCCCTCCCTCCCTCCCTCTCTCTCTCTCTCTCTCTCTCTCTCTCTCTCTCTCTCTCTCTCTCCCTCTCTTTCTATTTCTCTCTATTTCTTTTGAGAAAAGGTTTAACTGTTCACCCCAGGATGGCATATAACTTAGTGTCTATCCCAGTGATTTGGCTTCCAAATCACGATCCTACTGCCAAACCCTCCCCAGTGCTGGAACTTCAGTCATACACAACCATGCCTAGCACCCTGCCTCCTCTTACAAGATTCTCTCTCTCAAGCTTCTGGTATTGTATCCAGTTACAGTTTGAACTACTGAATTTCCTTGAATTCACCTGTAAAATCTTTTCACTCTATGATATCTCGCTGACTATCACTTGCCTTAAGAACTCTGCTCAAACTTTCGGTCTCCTCTGCTCCCTCTTTGCCTTGTGCCACTCCTTCCTCTCCAGCTGTGTCATGCTAAGTGCCATGCTAAGGTGCTACCATCTCTCATGCCCTCAAGGCTGGGGACCTACTTGTAGAAGGCCGCGCTACTGTCTCGCCTGCAAGAACCACGCGGGACACAGGATTCTTCTGCAGAAAGGCTTTATGCCTCTTGGGAGCTAGAGCATAAGCCACATGGCGGAGACCCAGATAAGATGGAACCCATCCCTTATATAGGAAACAGACCCTGCTTCAGAACGTGTCACTCTTGGATTGGTCAACTGCTCCCAGTCCCAGGTGATACCTTGGGAGTAGTGGAAAGTTACCAACACGTGTGAGCTTTCTAGCTCACCTGGCGGTGCAGCGCCATCTATGGTGGAGAGTGTGGTTGCGGCCTTCTACATCTCCCCCTAATTTTACTTCTTTGCAGAAAGGCAACTCCCTCAAAAGGCAAAGATAGAGGTCGCACGTCCCAAAATGGAAACATTAAAATGGGCTTACACGGAATCTGCCCCTAGGCTCATGACACCTGGAACTTATCCGGCCTGCCCTCTGCCATTTTTCTGGGAAAGGGAAATATACGGCAGGAAACCCTTATGCAGGACGACATATCTCTCAGAGAGGGCCATTCTCTGTGCGATGCTCTTCAGCTCGACAACCTTCAGGGCTAGCTAAGCCAAGCACTCCACCCTGTGCAATGGACCATTGTCCTAGGGGTGCAGGAGCTGGTTGGCTTAAACCTTACTGCTTTAACATAGATAACCACATATAAGCAGAGGCTCCCTGTTCCAGGGCAGCCAGAGCTGTGCAAAAACCACTTTGTCCCTAAGACTTTGGGATTAGAGTCAGCAGACCATCCAGAGGAGAAACACTATTCCATAGCGTAGGACCGTTCCAAACATTCCAACCCCCACCCATTCTTTGAAGCAGGAGATGAAGGACACAATCCAGGACTGGAATTCTTCGGCCAAGCTTATGTCCACTCGCGTGGAGTTGATTGTCACGATGCACCGTCTCAAGGAGGACAGCAAATCATCAAAATTCTCCTGCAAGATACAAAGACAATTCTCGGGACAAGTTAGCCACTTTTATAAAGTTCTCATATGGTACATTGGTCACACATAAGGCTGGAGTTTTCCATTCACAGTCCAATTGGGCAAGCTGCCATAAGATATCCACCTGTTCTTGTACTAGGTCAATTATTTGATTAAGAACCATTATTTTACTTCTAATAGATGTATCTATGGTAACCTGTTGATCCAGGGCCGTAGCCACTGTAGTAGATAACTGATTGAGGGTCTCTGTTTTCCATGGTATAGGCCGTGCTGCCCAGTGGCGCCTAGGAAAAACCCAGGCCCTGTTTGTTGATATTAGATTTAAGATTTATTGGCTCCCGTATTTCTTGCCAGTACAGTGGCCTCGGGCTCCAGAGCCCGCCCGCCATCCAAGGGCTGTGTGTGGCCCTGGGCCTGCTCGCTGCGCGGATCCCCATGTCCCAGGCCAGGAAGTGGCGGCTCCACCTCCAGGCGCCCCCGCCTTCCCTGCGGGGCCAGCCCAGTCCTCCACGGCTGTGTTGGTGGGGGAGTGTGGCGGGAGCCGACACCCAGACCGAGGCGGCACAGGCGGCAACATCTCAAGGTCCGCGCCAGAGCCGCTGCGGCTCAAGGGGCCGATGGGAGAGGCGGCGACCAGGGCCGCTTTCCTACTAGCCAACTCTCAACACCTGTGCCACAGCAAAAGCGGCTGTAAACTCTCACAGATCCAGCCAACGACCCAATCACCCCAAAATCCAAGGGCCCTTCGCATCCACCTCCCTGCGGATCCTGAAACACCAGACAAGCCAAGCGTATACACAGCAATCTTTTAGGAGGACTTGAGTTCTTAAAATGCTAAGCAGTTCTTAAAAACTTAAGTTGCACTATGTAGATGTAATACGGTACTGCCTGTTTACTGCGTCTAAACCTTAATTGCACTTTTATTATGATAATTACGACCAGCCCTGCCTGAAGTCAGCATCGTTCAGCATAGCCAAATGGAACCAGATTCATTTTAGCCTCAGAGACCCTCACAGTCCCAGGTACACTGTAAGCCCTCTGGCCCGGCTGCCTGTGGCACCGCTCTCATTCCCGGCACCACCGTGACACCCTCCAGGCCAGGCACCAACCGAGCCGGCGCAACGTGCCCCCCACCATAGCCACAGAGCAAAGCTCCGCTCCAGCTGCCCTCCAGCCCCAGCTGCACCCACTCCGAGCCCAAACCGGTGTACGGAGCAAAGCGGAACTCAGAGAAGCAGGCTTGCTGCTCTGCAATCATTGAAAGGACCTCATTTAATCTTTTAGGGAATTTGGGCGTCGTTAGTCTCTTTGACTGCTTCCTGCTGTATTGGGCCGCTGTATTTTAGGGGTATACATTATAACATTTCAGGAGGTCTCGGTGATTCAAACCACGTGGATCTCAAGCACATACTTAGGCTCCCATCCTCCGTGGAGGCGAAAACAGAACCTCTCCTCCAAAACATCATATTCTTAAGCCCATGTTTTAAATTTAAACTACCTTTTTTAGCAGTTTCTAAATTTAAATATCTTTCTCCTGTCTGGTACACAAAAGACAACATGAACAACATAACATAAAGCTTTTGACCTTGTAAATCAGCCTTCTCCCCCATTTTTACTTTCTTAGAATCATTGGGGGGTCCTTTTTAACTTATCTGAGTGTGCGCACAACCTCCCACTGCTGCTCAGTTTCTAATATGCTCTCTGGACTTTAGAGCATACCTCTCTGAGCCTGCATGCCTGCAGTTCTGAATCCTCCTTGTGTCCAAGGGGTCTCCGGCGGTGCAAAGTTCTTCTTCTTCCCGGGTATCGCACCAGATGCCCCGCGCTACCGTCTCGCCTGCAAGAACCACGCGGGACACAGGATTCTTCTGCAGAAAGGCTTTATGCCTCTTGGGAGCTAGAGCATAAGCCACATGGCGGAGACCCAGATAAGATGGAACCCATCCCTTATATAGGAAACAGACCCTGCTTCAGAACGTGTCACTCTTGGATTGGTCAACTGCTCCCAGTCCCAGGTGATACCTTGGGAGTAGTGGAAAGTTACCAACACGTGTGAGCTTTCTAGCTCACCTGGCGGTGCAGCGCCATCTATGGTGGAGAGTGTGGTTGCGGCCTTCTACACCTACTGATCCAGCAACTTTGTGTCCTCGGTTCTTTTTGCTGAGGCAAGCATCTGCTAAGCAGTAAATAAAAGCATTGTGTATAGATAACTAAGTGGACTCTTCTAAGGAAGACAGGAGCTTGACATGCTCAGGGAAGCTCTGTGCTGCGAGGCAGCAGTTGTAACCCATTCTAGGTTTGTGTAAGCAATGGAAACATGAAATATGAAGGTTTTAACTAAAATCTTGCTTGGGCACCACGTAACTCAGATATTATAAATTTTAATATTTCCTACCTCTGCTGCAAAAATATTTTTGAAAATGTTTTATGTGATTGTAACTCATACCAATATCATAGAAGTTTTTTCCCATTCACTTGATGTTATTAAGGATACTTGGTAGTTCTGATTTGCTGTGACCCATTTCTTAGGCATTATTCTTGACTCTTAAATGACAGTCACCTTTATATATATGTATCATGCTATCTGATCTGTCTTTCAATGTTTCTAATATGATGGTTATCCTGATTGTCAAATTGATTGAATAAAGAAATACGCAAGAGATTACCAAAGCACATCTTTGGGAGTGTCTATGAGGCAGGTTGTATGTAGCTATGAGACACAACTAGATCATGAAGGATCTGACCTAATTGATGGATTAAGTTTTGATAGATTCATATTATTCATTACTAAGAAAGCACAAAAGGCAGGAAATGGGGTTTTTAGAAGAAGCAAGTCAGAGGTCTACATCACTGGGATTCTGCTTTGTTCTGGCACCTTCCTGAGTTTGTTTTTCTTTGCTTCTTGACTGCCTTGAATTGACCAGCTCTTCTTGACCACATGTTTCCACCATTGTCAAGTTCTTTCTCAGGAACCTGAAGTCAACCAAACATGACCTGACTTCTCTGAAACCATGGGCCAAAATCAATATTTCTTCTATTTGATATTTATGGCATGTGTTTTGTATCAGTGACACAGTAAGAACTAAGACATCCAGCTTTGAAGTTATGGCTTCATAATTTCTTTAGGATAATTTGGGTAAAAAGTTATTCGATCTTGTATAAAAGATTTACTCATAAAATGAAAATTTAAGTAATTTACTATGTTCATCTTATTCTCACTAAAATAGAATGATCAAGGTAAAGTGAGGCACAGAGTCAAGTTTAAAACCAACTAATGGTCTTGTCATACTTTTAAGACTGGAGAGACTACCGCAGTGCTGTTGAATAGTTCTTTAAAATGTTAAAACAACCATGAACAAATGTGATATAAAGGACTCCTTTCCTGGAGATACAGGAAAATATATTTTCCTGCAAAATTCTCCCTTATGGCCTATGTGACCTTCAATAGTTGATTGCATTTGACTTTGAAATCTCTCAAATGTCTCTTCTCTTTTTTGAAGTTAGCACACCAAGAGATGAGTTTTACTCTGGTCCTTCTGTACATTTATCTTAAATGTGAGATTTGGTTTTTGTGAGGTCTACTATTTCTTTATTCCATGACTAACGCTATTTTGTCAAGAATAGCTGGGTTAAATAAGCAGAAAGTATGATGCTTTCTGACTTGAGTCCACCTGCTGCTCAGGAGCACCTGTAGTCAGGCCTGCTAATTCCCAGTCTGTGTCACAAGTTCCAAGTGACATCTGTCAGGCTCCATTGTCCCTGTGGTGGGGATGCTGTCACTCATCTGGCTTCCCTGGGGTATCTCATCATCCTAAGGGACTGTGTTAGCATAAAAGGTCACACCAAGGGTATTCCTACCCCATGACCCCAGAGTTGCCCCTGACACCCACCCCTGTGACACACGCGCCACACACACGTGCATGCATGTGCTTGCACGGCACGGTCATTTCTGCCTTCAGTAATGATCACTAGCTTGGAAAGGAAGATGCTGAGGAGGAGAAGCTTTACACACCTCAAAGCTGGAGCTCAGTGATGAATAGAAATGAATTGTTTCCTCCTGTGCTTCATTCAATTAAACAGGGATCAAAGACAGAGGATTCTGTCTACTCAAGGCTCACACACAGTTGAGTTAATTAGCTTCCAGTCTCCTACCTGCAGCTGCTTATTTTAAGTTTACATAGGCTACAGCGATGGAGAAGTCTGAGTAGCAGACATTTTGCTATGATTATCTAGCTCCCCGCTGCTATCTAGAGCATTGTCTTCAGACCGAAATTAAGCATTTGACTTTTATTCCTTTCTGATGAATGAATGCTTCCTTGTTTGGTCCAGCAGCTAAGACAGGATCCTGGTTGCAAACACAGCTTGCGATTAAGATGAGTCTTTGCTCACCCCACGTGTATTACAGAAACTTTACAATATTGGAGAACTGTTCTCCTTGATGGCAGCTACCAAGATGTATGTGGTTTTAGCAACGTGGAAAGGGGGAAGCACATCGCCTGGAGTATGATCCTAAAGAACCGTCCAGAAAAATGTGGAAGACACTAATGGTAATACCTTTATTCTGACAGTCTAAAACTGAGCCTGAAAAAACATCCTCACTTGAAGACGAGAAAAAACTGAAAACAGATACCAACTTGTACCAGCTAGATGTCTTTCCCACTTCCATGAAGATGAGCACAGATAAGTAATCACTGAAGACAAATCCGTTAGCATACAAAATGTCCTGGGCACTTGGCTCCCTGCAGGAAGCACGCTATGTGCCATGTGTGATGAGAGCCATGGCGCGCACCACACACCTGCGTGGAGCAGATGAGCCCAGCACTGTGCTGGGATGTTGGCCCAGGTGCACTCGCTGCAGTCCCAGGAGGAGTCCTGAGGCGGCAGGAGCCCGCAGCAGCGTCTCCTTTCACCGCGTTAGAGTCAACGCTGCAGTGTAATTTATTCAGGATGGGCCCAGATTCTTAATTGGACAGGTGTGTGAGAAAACTCTGGCTGCGAGCACAGCACGCTCAACCATCGAACACTTCTGTCAGCATCCTTTCGGCACTTCCCGTCAGGACCACCTTTACTCTGAGGTCAGCGGCAGGCAGGCTGTGGGGCCAGGGAAGAGAAGAAGGAGAAGTGAGAAATCAGAAGCTAGCTCACAGGAGTGATGTCTCCTCCCTTTTTCTCAAGTTTCTAAAGGCTAAAGGGAAAAGGAAGAGGCTTGCCTCTCTGCAAAGTCCCCATCTGTTGGCTTTGATTAATTAACTGTTTAGCTGACACTTTCTCTTGTCAACACCTTGAAAGTGGGTAGGAGGTGGATGCAGGGGAGGGAGGGAAGAGGCGGAGAGGGAAAGACTTTAATTATTAGAAAGAACCATTGCCGGATTGATAGGAGATTAATGTACTTTCTCAGAGGTGAGTCATTATAGGAGAAACTCAGGGAAGGAAGAGGGTAAGAAGTGAGTCCTTGTTTGCTTGACATTGTATACGAGGCTCCGTAATAGGGCCTTGTAAATATGGACACCCTTCTTTTGTCAGTCTCCTTATATGGAGGAAGAAATCTTCTTCCATTATAAATGTGATGTATTCATCCTCACACCACCTAGTTTACTAAGGTCTTGGCCACCTGGGGTCATTTTTGCCCCCAGCATTGGCATCCATTGTGCCACTCTGAGCATTTCCCACTGCATTCGAATGTCTAATTTTCCCTAATGGGAAAAAAATGGATTACGCATATTATACTTGCCTTCCCTGAGAATATACTTAAGACATAATGCCTATAAGAAATACCAGCGGAATGGGACCCTGCTATCTAGAGAATGCTATTATTGATGCTGTTTAGAAAAGCGCTCCTGGTGATAGGTTGGGAAGCCGGCCAAATAGAAACTGGCATCACCTTTTCCTCCAAACAATTAAGCAGTAGACATTTGTCACTTCCTAGAAATAATGTCTCCAGCGCCACATGTTAGGTGTGAGCATTAATCAGATGGCTTCCAGGTAATTACTACAATCAAATGCTCTTGAGCTTAACATGCTCCTAAGAACCACATGAACTCCCACATAGACAGCCAGGGCAACCGAGTGGCTGGAAGCCCAGATGCTCTTTTGGCACATCTGGCATAGTGACTTACCCTATGTCCTTTGTGTATGATTGCTACTTTAGGAAGAATGAGGTCACCCCCCACCCCCACCCCACCCCCACCCCACCCCCATCTCCCCATCCACCCCCCCACCCCACCCCCACCACCAAAGGTTTCATCTTTCCAGCTTCCTGCTGGCTCTTCCAGCTGCAGAAAAAGTTATAGCTCACCTTACCCTGCCTTAGGATCACAAGCTGGGGGCCAGGCCTGTGCAGTCAGACTCAGCTGGATGCTCTCATATGAGTCTAATGCAGAAATGAGGTTCCCAGGAGACCTGTAGCTTTGGACTTGGCTAGGCAGGTAAGCTGCATCTGTCTGTTTTTGCCTAACCATCTATAAGAGGTCAGCATTTCAGGTGCAGAAAAGAGCTCCACTAAAACATGTCTCTTGTGTATGTTTTAATTTGATTGTGTACTTAAATCTTTCTGTTTTTGTTTCTCGCCTGTGAGTTTTTCTTTCGGGTGGCCAAAATTAAAAGACCGACTCTACAACTAATTCTCTTTTAACAGACCTTTTAAGTGACATTGCTACTTAAATTTACATGGAAGAGAGAAGGTAGCTAGGGGGCCTAGAGGAAAAGAAGCAGGATATAAAGTGATTAGCGGGGACTCAAGAAGCAATTTTTCTGCATACAGCTTTGATGTTAATGATGGAAAATAACAGTTGCGCAATAATAGAATAACGCTACCATTTGAATTGCTACTCTGCTTGCCACCTTAGAGACACTTTTTTGTGTAATCCTCAAACCGTTCTATATAACAACTGATTATCTCCAGTTTAGTGCTGTGCACATCACTGGAAACACAACTGCAGTATCTTCTCTCCATAATTTGAATTTATTTTTGTTTTCCTGCTTTGTCATCTTCAAATATACTCTAAAACGCTGTAGATTTTAACTGGATCCTTTCTGCCAGCGTGAGTGAAATTCCGCCGAGGAAAGGGAAGAAGTCATGTCTGGAAGGCAGAGGCTTGAAGCAGGGATCTCTGCACTCAACTGCAGGAAACCATTTGACAGCTCCCTGGTAGGTCATCTGTCACCACAGATGTCAGGAAGTCACAACTCTTTCCTGCCTTGGTTTGAATGAGAGTGCCCCCCTAGACCCATCTCTTTGAGTACTTGGGTCCCACTTGGTAGAACTGTTTGGGGAAGATTAGGGGATGTGGCCTTGTTGGCAGAGGAGGTGTGCCTCTGTGGGCAGGCTTTGAAGTTTCAAAAGACGCACACCATTCCTAGTCAATCCCTCTGCCTCTGGTTGGCTCAAGATGTGAGCTCTCAGCCACTGTTTCAGCATCTGCCTGCCGCCTACTGCCATGCTCGCCACTACAACAGGCATAATTCTAAACCTCTGAAACCGTGAACTCCAAAGAATCTCTTTCTTTTATTATTTGTTTTGGTTATGGTGTCTTATTACAGCAATAGAGAAGTAACTAAAAATAAAAAGAACCATAACAACTATGCTGGCATGGACAATCCAGACAGTTATTCTTCTTAATGCCTTTACTACTTTGTAATTGATTTTTATAATAATGATAACTAACATTATCACTATTATTAGTAG